>NW_015386929.1:309886-453219 GCF_001527695.2 Protobothrops mucrosquamatus | reverse complement strand
AGAACAATCCCAATAAAGAGTCTCTAAATAAATAAAAGATCAGAACTAGAAATTATGCTCACAAATGTCTCCAACAATGCATGACGGATTACTTTAACAATGTCTTGTGTGTTATACTGCGAGAGCTGGAGGGCATTCCTTTGCTGAGTTGCAGGCTTAGCAAACAGAAGTGCTGGAAGAGGTACATTATATTTATGGGAGCTGAGGAAAAAAACACAAAAATATATTTCAAAGATCTACCAAAATTGCTCTTATTATCTGATTGAGGAATCTTAGCCAAATCATTAAAAGAGTCTAAGTTAAATTGAACTGACTATTGAATTAATACCATATTTGTGTGCATATGAATACAACGATACAAAAAGCACTGCAGTCATTAGTTCTCATCTTACAACAGTTCATTTAGTGACTGTTCAATGTAATTTATGACCATTTTTCACACTTATGACTGTGGCAGCATCTCCATGGTCACTTGATCAAAATTCAGATGCTTGGGAACTGACTCATATTTATGACAGCTGCAGTGTCCCGGGGTCATGTGATCTTTTGCAACCTTCTGACAAATAAAGTCAATGGGGAAGCCAGATTCACTTAACAACTGCAGTGATTCACTTAACAATGGTGGCAAAAAAAGCTATAAAATGGGGCAAAATTCATTTAAAAGATGTCTCGCTTAACAAGATAAATTTGGGGCTCAGTTGTGGTCATAGGTCAAGGGCTATCTATACTAATTTCCTTGATATACAATCGTGTAAGTGTTATCTTAGAAAATGCATAGCATCTTTCCTGAGGGAGAAACTGGAGCAGCCCTGGAAAAACAGCATTTCTTAGAACCACAAAGAAATCTGCTGTCCCTTTAATCTATAGCATTAATCAACAGCCCTGTGAACCAAATTCAGTTACTCATGTCTCTCTTTAGAAAGGGGCTTCCTAATTTTTTTATGCCAGAGATCCATTTGACAATCTATTGCAATCAATGGGCAATAAAATTAATTTACTTGCAAAACATAAATATATACAGTACATGCATATAACTTACCTATAACTTAATTATTCTCAAATACAATTAACAAAATATTTAAGTATGCAATATAGTAATATATGTGCTTTTTCATTAATCCATTCAATCAATAACAAAATATTACCCTTTCTTAGGACCTAGTGATTTTAGATGAAAGAATTAAATGTTTTTGGAATTTAGAGGCCATATGTTACTTTGTTGCCTGTGGTATGTACATTAATGAATGAAAAACTAAATTTCAATGAGAGGTTAATGAAAACATTTTTTTCCATCCAAGTTCATGAACCCCTTAAATCTATCTATGGATCTCCAAGGGTTCTATGGACCTCAGGTGAAGAAATTTTGCTTTAGAAAGATGCTGACAATTAGAAACAGATCCCATCAGCAAAGAAAAGGGAGAATTCTGTTTAGATCTTGCCCAGTCCTTGAATGCAGCAATTAAATAATTGATTCATTATCTGGTTCAAGCAAGGAAAAAAGCAACATACAGAACTGTAGCATCCTCTTCATAGTAGATCCCTGTTGTGACATATCCATTTAGGATTCTTCCAGCTTCAATAAAAGCCTCTCTTGCTGACAAAACAAAGCAGCTTTCAATGTAATGTAATGACCAAATTTCTTTTCTTGCCCCTGGCTAAATTTATCAACTTCAATCAGACATTCACAGACATAAGCAGTAAATGAAGTAAGTGTGTATCATACAGTATTGCTCTCAACTGCAAAAAAATTCCAAGGCCATTTTATAAATACCGTACTTTACTTATTTGTTTATTCCATTTATATACTCAATACACGTAAACCTGTTTATTGCCAATACATGAGAACCTGAACAAAAACAGTCCACTGAAACAAACAGGGAAAAACAGATTTTAGGAGAAGCCAACCAAAAGGGTAAATGTGAAATACAAAAGAGAAAAAGATGACTGTTGGGACATGGTACAGCACACAAGAGAAATAATTTCCCAGCAGAAGTGCCAGAGCAGAGAAGGCCCTTCAATATGTGCATACTACAAACTTTGAAATCATTAACGGAATCATAAAAGGGGATGCATCATAAGATGCTATAGAATAGGATGCATATATCCTATTAGACTAGAACATTTTATTCTTACTCTTATTTCATCGGTATGTATGAGTTTGGAATCCTTTTTGCTTAATCTATAAATTTGAATGAATCAGACTTGCTGCCACTGAATAATGACCAAAAAAATGACATGTAGGAATTGGAGGGTTCAATTGTATTTTGACTCCTGATTTTGGTATCAGAACTACCAGGAAACTTTGTCAGATGGTAACTCAATTTATCCTATTTTGTTGAAAATGAAATTTCTTAAATAGCATTAAGAGAAATGCAACTCCAAGGCTGATTTATATTATCAGAAGTTCCTTTATGTATATTTTGTCACAGATATATAAAAATTGCTCTATCAAGAATACCGTGTGAGATTTTCATTCTGCAAATTGCATTACCTATTGGTGCATCTGTAGGCTTATCATTTACTCTAGCATTGGTCATTATCTAACCCATAATGCAGCCATCAGGGCCCAAAAAGATTGGCCCTCTTGGGAGATGGAAAGGATCAAGAGCCAGTACTGGAATCCCTTCTAGAGCATCTGATGTTCATACTAGGATTGGATATTTGGGATTTTAACAGCTTCTTACTCTTTACAATGGAAAATATGCAGGGCCACAAAACTTTAGGAAAACGCCAATGACTAAATTCAGTTGCTCTTGGCTTTTCCTTAATAAAAGGTGAGGAGTAACCAATGCCCCAGATAATTTCCCAAATTATTCTATCGAATCAATGTGAATTTCTCCTTAAAAGGTGAAGAAAGCCTTATAGAACCATTGCTCCAAAGTGCTCCTCAGAAATATAAGAAAGATTGAAGGGTAGGCAATAGCTGTGGAACACTCATGCTTCTATTGGGAAAGCACCATTTTGCTTGGACAACTGCTTACTTCAGGCCAACACTGCATCTGAGGCTACCTAAGATGAGGGACAGACAATAGGTAGCAAAGGAAATGCTACTCCCCTCGGCTGCCTCTGGAGTCACCTCAGCAGGAGATGGATGCTTGTAAGGGCAGTTTTTTCTGACCTTGTGAGCCCTTATCAATGGAGTGTATCAGTCTGATTACAAAGAGCAGTTCGGACCAAGAACCAGATTTCGCCAACAAAATGGATCAAACAAACAATTGATAGTAAAGGTCCTTCTGCCAGATTGTGGACTGTAAAAATGCTAGTCATGATAGATTTTTCTCAGCTAAAGGAAGAGATTGGCCTGTCATGTAATAACAGTACCTTATACTCAGAAAACAGCTCTTCATATTAAATCAATCAGTCCATCGGTTTAACATTTGGCTTTGGGCTTTTTTGACACACTCTAGATCTTTCTGTTTACCAATCTCTGAGTGAGTCTTCAATCAACTGAAATAGTTATTTATCAGTTTTCTCTCTTCTTTCTTTGCGTCACCCTTAATAACATAAAAAATATAGTACAATTTTGAAGTTCATTATCAAAAGCGATGAAAACGCATTGTTGGTAATTATCTGACAATCTCAACTCAATTTCCTGCAGAAGCTGACTTATCACCATATAAAAGTCAGTGTTTCACCCAGCCATCAATTCAACAGGCAACAGAATCTAGAGCCAAGTACAAGTATGCTGCTGCCCCCTATTGGCCTACACAAACATGAACTTTAGAGAAAACATAATGCAGTTCTTCAGTTCTTGGATGTGGCTCAGAGGAACCTTCCAAAGTTACTGCTAAATTGTAATTTTAATGTGACAGAAAAGGAAAAGTATAAAAAACCTTGGGAATAATAATTTTAGTTTAGCTTAGTTTAATTAAATTCAATCTAGATTAGCCATTTTCTGGCCCCACCTACTTCCAAATTCTGGGAGTTGCATCTGTTTCAATGCTTCTTATGGGATCAGGTTGGAGAAGTTGAAGGAATATCTTAAGACGTTTGCTTAGCAAACCTATAATGGAGCTGAATGAGGGTACAAATCCTTAGAGTTCCGGTCATTGTGGTGTCCCCCAAGGTCATAGAATCATGATTTTTGACATTCCCTGCTGGCTTTCCATAAGCAAAATCAATGGGAAAGTCTGTAGGAAGTCAGAGGTTGCGATCACATGAAATCCTCCCTATCATGTGAGGATGGTCGTCATTTAACAACTAGAATTGGGACTGCCAGAATTGTTGTTGCTAAGCAGCCTGGTCACATGACATCATACTTTGAAACTGCATTGCTTAGCGATAGAGTTCCCTGTCCCATTTGTCATAACCCAAGGTCTACCTGTACTCAACCTGTACTCAACCTGAGAAGTGACAGGAAAAAACCCCAAGAAAATAAGAAGCAGAGCATGAGCAATTTCAGGTTTTCTAGGTCAAAGAACACCTGGTACCTGCCCTCCAATCCTCTCTGAATTTTTCCAATATATTCCAAATAGCATCTACATTTTGTATTTGTATGTATGTGTGTGTTTATGAGAGAGAGAGAGAAGGAGAAATAAAGAGAGAGATGAAGTGCTTGTTTTTAACAAATAAAATTATCTGAAGGATGTTTATATATTTTTTTAAATTCATTCTTGATTCTCTGGCCACTTACCTCCCTGGATAATCCAAATTCTAGTATTATAAGGGAGAAAAAAATTATACGCACACAGCCAAATTTGGCTCACAATGTGAAGCAATAACCTTGTATAATACAGCCAGTGCCCTGTCTATTGGGTTGTTGTGAAAGATCCTAGCATAAATTTTATTCTACAATCACAAGGCATTACAAAGTATTATAACTTTCAGCAACATTGTGTTTTGCAATAATGTTTGAAATAACCAGACAATGGATTTACCTTCACTCATGCTTGAGTCAAATATTCCCAGAACAGAAACTGTGTGGTGTGGTGAGTTTTTGTGACTTAAATATTCTTCTATTTCTTCAGGCGTCATCAATCTCACTGGACAAGAATTTCTGCTTCTAAAGATGTAAATTGAAACCAGACTTCAGGCCGATTTACAAGGGACAGTTTTATTTTATTTTGCTTTCACAGAATTCTGTTTCCTAGGTGCAGGACAACTCCATTCCCTGCATCTCCCACGTCTTCAACATTTTCCAAAACAATTTCAGAGTGTCATGGAGAAATGTATGAATGCACATCTTGTTCTTTCATCTAATCTGAATGGCACATGTAAACTGTGCATGTTTGCTTCAGCTGTGAAATGTACTGCAGAGGCAAAACTACCTCAGATTCAGGCTTTCTGAATTCTTCTTACTGAAAGCCCACATAGCATAGTAGTTAAGGTGCGAGATTTGGGGCAAGGAGATTCAGTTTTGACTTTCCACTTGACCATAGGCTCTCTTGGTGGCATTGGTCCTATATTATTGCTAAATCTACCTCATAACGGCATTGTTATTCTGTGGGTACAATTTAAGGGTCTACCCTGAAGTCTAGAGAAAAAGGGTGAGATACAAATGTAAGAAAAAACCACCAAAAAATGCAACAGTTTGAATTTCACATTTCCCAACTACTTCCCAGCCAGTTCTTCCCTCAAGGGCTTCAATCAATCAGAATAGAGCTGGAAGGGACCTTGGAGGTCTTCTAGTCCAACCCCCTGCTCAAGCAGGAGACCCTATACCATTTCAGACAAGTGCTATCCACATCCTTTTCATTTCTTCTCAGGTTTGGGTGAATTCCATGAATTTGCTTATATAATGTGGAAATAATGAGAGTTTACGTTCAAAGAAATCTAGAGGATACCAGGATCAGGAAAGTTTGCCCTAAAGTGGCTCTTAACCAGCAACATAGTACTTACAGTTCAATGAACTTTCTCATCTCTTTGGTCTCCCACATGCCAGAGTAAGCCGGCCATGCCTTCTCTCTTGTATACATCTTCATGGCAGGAAATTGGGTGACATTTTCCTGCAAGCAAAGCTGTGGCCAATCCCAGCAGTTTACCCTTGCAAGTGAAATCTCAGGAGTCCCTACAGAAAATGTGTGGGGAAAAACAACAAAAGGGCAGTGATATAAATGTTTCTGGCTCTTTGTGTAAAATTCATGAAATTTTTTAAAAAAAAAATCCTAGAAGTTGCTCCATTGACTACTTTTGTTTTATGAAGAACTGCTCTAGTTTTTATTCACTGATTCTTCAGCTGACTTGGCCCAAATGATTTTCTGATACATCAAAAATAAGAATCAAAACATATTGGTCAGAATATTCACAGGAACTTTGCTGAATCAGATCAAAGACCATCCATGAGCAAGGTATGAAGACAATGGCTCTTTCCTGCTGTTACACTTTAATAACTGTTTCACATGTGCTATTACTAAACCTGGAAGATCATACAGTCAGTAGAATTTTGGTTCATTGCTATGAGTACTCATTATGTATTGTAAGTATTGTAGAATACTTTAGTTTACTCTCACCATAATGAAAATCTTGGATATGTTTAGTAGGATTTCTGATTCTCTTTTTTAAGAAAAGCCACCTTTGATCCTTGTGATTCCATTACAGGCTGCTTTTAATAACTGGAGTATTAAATGTTCAGAATTAAATTTCACATGACATAAAAAGAAATCATGGTTTGCGGGAAACGCATTCTCAACGCCCCTTTGGATAGAAAGGTTAATTGTATGTTTCTTTCTGTCTCTGAAGTAAAGTTAAGTGAAAAAAAGCAAAAAATAACAATTAACAAACAAAAGAGTACAGGAATACCTTGAACAAACAAAGAGTTTCTAAGAAAAGCAAGTTTTGTTTTTCATTTAAAATTAAAATTAGAAAATTAACATCCAAATATTTATGGCAGTGGTCAGGGAGTTGAAAGGCCAATTCCAAGATAGATGTAATGTTTTTAACTAGTTCTTTAAAAAGAGCAGCATTAAAATTTAAGACTGCCTAGAAGCTACTGATCTTCTGGAGCACCCCAGGCAGTCATCTGTTAAATGCTATGTTATCACCAGAAGAAGCTGGATCATTTTATTTTTCATTTGTACAGGTTTAGAGTGGGAATGAAAGTAAGAGGCTTCTGGAGCAAAGCAGTCCCATCTTCATCTTAAATTCTACTTGACATGGGCCAAAATCATGCTGCCCAATTTGGTTGTTTGACCACAGAGAGTCAGCACCTTAATCTGCATGTACCAGAGGATTCCAAATGGGTCCTGGAGAGTGTACCTATATGCTTCTCTATTTTTCAATGGAAAGCAGACAACAAGAGTTAGACCCATAGACCCCGATAGATGCTACATCATATTTAATACCTTAAACCAGTGTGGTAACATCCCCAAATTAAAGAAAAATAAATGTAACTTTTTGAAATGATTAAGATCCCAGAAGCTAGACAATTCTCTAGTTGAGACATTGAGTCTCTGGAAAGAGTGCAGAGAAGAGCAACAAAAATGATTAAAGGCTGGAGGCTAAAATGTATAAAGAATGGTTACAGGAATTGGGCATGTCTGGTCTAATGAAAAGAAGGATTAGGGGAGACATGATAGCAGTGTTCCAATATCTGAAGAGCTTCTACAAAGACAAGGGAGTCAAACTATTTTCCAAAGCACCAAAAGGCAAGACAAGAAACAATGGTTGGAAAGTAACGAAGGAGAAAAGCAACTTAGAACTAAGGAGAAATTTCCTAACGGTGAGACCAATCAACCAATGGAATAGTTTGCCTTCAAAAGTTGTGGGTGCTCTATCACTGTAGGCTTTCAAAAAGACACTGGACAGCTACTTGTCTCAAATTGTATAGGATCTCCTGCTTGAGCAGGGAGTTAGACTAGAAGATTCCAAGGTCCCTTCCAACTCTATTATTCTACTTTCTATGTTCTCATGAGATTTTGCTGTGCTTGTGTGAGATCATGAGGTTTTTTTCTGCCCTTCTTTCACAAGACCTCATGGATTTTGGGAAATGATTACAGAAATTTCTTGGCAACTTCAGGTCTGACTGATTGATTGACTGATTGATTTGGCATGCTAGACAATCACTTGAGATCAAATGATGGCAGCTGGGAAACAAAGACTGCCAGCCTTTGAGAGAAAAGAAATAACTGCAACTGCATAGGAATTTACAAAGTATATTCTGCCAAAAACATTTTTTATTGTTTTAGGTATTGATTTGTTCCAAGGCTTAGCCCAAGAATTGACAATACATTCTAGGACTACCCACTGATACCTACTACCCAATTAATACTACAGTCTTTTTAAAAATGCTACTCTTTGAATCAATAGTCAAGCCTACTGAAAAGTTGACTTAAATTATTATAAATCACTCAGCAGTAGCATGGCTGTTTTTCCAGCCTGACCAAAAGTATTTAATGCCAGGAAAAGGAAGTCATTATAAATCAATGTAAAATACTGGAATAAACATAAACACAGAGAGACGCCTTAACATTTAAAACAAGGCAGATCAATCTCTTAAGTGGCTTAAATTAAAGTACATTAGATTTTGATGCATTTGTAAAAGTGCCTCTTGGCATTTGCCAGCTACTTAGCAACCATCCTAGTAGACAAAGTTATAGCTCAGATTATCTTCCTAAACAAAAGTGTCACCTAAATGTTAGTCATTACATGCTTTATTATTTAGATTTAGATTTATATAAACTTTATGGTCATTTTTTACTGTGGGCACAATGGCACACATTAAAGATGAAATTTAGTTGCTTGCTCTCAAAGTGTACACATACATAACACACATTTAAACATACTATATACAACATATGTATAGACCTACTACACCCTTACAAACAAGTAACATATAAATATTAATCACTGTCCATCTTGAATACATAACGGAAGGAGGAAGCTTGAGAGTTCACAAGGTTAATACTGTATGGAACAAAACTGTGACTGGATCTGGATGTTCTGCTTTGGATACCACGGAGCCCCCTCCCAGAAGGTAACAAGGAAAATGGGTCGTGAAAAGGGTCACTACACATTTCTTCTCTTTTAGATTCATGGATACCTTAAAAGAGACCAAGCCTCCTACAAAACCCTGCTGAAACTCCCTGTTGCAGCTGCATTCAAAAGTGAAGTTGGTCAGCTGAGTGCAACAGATCTAACATCTGTTTATTGTGTCCAGCTTTTTAAGGGGATGAGTTGGCAGGGTGTTCGTATGCAGCTAGTTTACTTGCTGCTTTTCTGCCTATTGTCAAACAGTAGGTATGCAGGACATACTCTCAGCTGTGCATTATAATTCCATTTAGTGACGTCAAAGTCTGCCAGGAATGAAAAAAAGTAAGACAGTGGAGTTCTGAGAAGTAACTAATATAAACACTCATTTAAAAAATGACCCAACTATTGTTTAACAAATTCAAAGGGAAGTCATTCCTGAAGACTAAACCATCTTTGATAATGCTCAAGATGTCTTTGTGACTGTCAGAATTCCCAGCCAACCTATTTCTAAACAGACCACTTTTTAAAATTTTATGTATACAATAGGAAATATTTCACAATATTTTTGTTTCTTTAAAAAAAAGTGCCATCTCCACTATTTTTCTAGTTTTTTAGATCTCTGCATTCTAGGTTAGCAAGTAATGGTGTTCTCTCAAAGCATTGGAAGGATGTCAAACTGGGAAAGAGGCTTTCAAGCAAAGTTGGACAAATATTTCTTTGGGATTCTATAGCTCAGTTTTTCCCTTTGTGCCACTAGGCATCACCAGCTTTTCCACTTACCAAAATTAACTTTAAGCTGAATTAATCATGTAAAATAACAACCTCTTAAGGAAATAGACAAGCCACAGCAATCATACTGACTGAGCCATACCTTTCAACTGAGCAGCAACGTCAAGGAAAAACTGCATCACCACCAGAGAGACAGCTTCCCCTGTAATGAGAACAGAAAAAGTAACCCAGTATCTCAGATACCAGAGCATCTGGAGTCTGTCAAAACTCAAGACACGAAGGAATACGAGTCCATATCCATAAAACTCAACTTTCTTTTGACAACATGTTTTATACCAGACAAAGTATCCAGAAATTCCAAAAAATGCACAGGTAAGGTGCTACCTGGTACAACTTCAAAGGTGATTTGATGCTTCTACTGAAAGATTTGAACCAGTTGCCAGGAGTTATTGGGCACAATTTAAGATGTTAGTATTAATCCCTAAAGCCTTAAATAGCTAATGGACAGACTGCTTATGGCTCTAAACCTTGAAAGCCTAGACTGATGGACCCAGTTGAGTTCTATAAGAAGTTTGGGATTTTCCCTGAAGATTTGATGGGCAATTTAGCTAAGGTCTTAGCCACTGGCTGGAGTGGGCAGATGGCTTAGACTCTGGACAGATAACATTTATCTGGCTTCTCCACGTGCATGGCTCTCAAGTTGCACCATGGTTCTCCAAAGAACTCTGAGGGATGAAACACCAGGTGACAGTGAATTCTAGTCCTGCCTTAGGCATAAAGCCAGCTGGATGACTTTGGGTCGTTTTCTCTCAGTTCAACGGACCTCATAGGCTTGTTGTTGTTGTTGTTGTTGTGGAGAAAATAGGAAGAGGGAAGAGTAGCAGTTATTTATCATGACAATAAAGATGGGAAATAAATAAATAAATACAGTATAGTACAGTATATCTCACAAAGATAAAGGGAAAGGACATTCAGACTTGCAAGGCTCTGTTACTATAATCTTTTATAAATGTTGTTTTAGCATGCATAGCTTTGATTTCCTATTGTGATTTACCTTAGAGGCCTGACAGATACCATCAATCACATTATCCTTCTGGAGTGGCTATAAGATTTGGGAATGGGGGGGGGCACCATTTTGGATGGTTCTCCTCCATTCTCCACTTTGGTGTATCAAAGAGGATCTTTTCCTAATGGTTGCCAAGCTATGAAATTTACTCTCTCGGGATATGCATTTGTTCTTCCATGTTCAGAGAATATATTTTTGTCCTATTCTTATTTCTTAATTAATTTTAATGTTATGTTATTGTTGTTGTTGTTGTTTTTAAAAAGTAGCTCTCTTTAATAGAAAAAATGGGCTATATTTTCAATGAATAAATAGGCTTGTCTTTGGCTTCTTTGGTTTTGTCCTTAGAGAGTGAGGAGCCCAGCTAGTCAGAACACAACATGCAACTAAACTAGAATATTGTCCAACTGCCAGCACTCGTAAGACTGGAACAGCAGCAAAGAGCTCATAAAAACGTGTTTTTGTGGAATGAGGCAGGATGGATAGAAGGATATGTAACCCAAGAGCAATGCCAGGAGATAGGGCCAATACACTTGTATTTTATCTTTTTTATAACACTCCTGGGATTCTTTTGGACTGAAAGGCAGGATCAACCTCAAGTAAACAAGAGCCCTGCAGGATCCTAATAAAGTTCCAATAAACTCAGCATCCTGTTTCCCTGAAATTATGTTACGTATGTTTCTATAAAGCCTTTCCTCTTATTGTACCATAGGATGTAGTCTTTAGAGATACTGCCAATGAATGTAAAGGTTTCATAACCAATTTATATTCCACAGATTACTGTTCTTCATTTAAAAGTTTCCAAATGCTTACTATTATTATTATTATTATTTATTTGACAGGTTTATGTCCCATCTTCATCCAAGATCTGAACACAACATTCATAGCACTTCCTCTTCCACGTTTTCCAGCAGCAACTCCTGATGGTTGATGAGCTCAAAGACAGTACAGGGTACTGGTGCAGGGTACTTCCCATATCCGAGGGTAGATGTGAAACTGGGTTTTCCCAATTGTAGCCCAGTATCTTAACACTCACTCTGTACTGGTTCTCCTCTTTTGGTAGAGAAATCCTGCTCTTATGTGGGCTTTCTACCAGTGGTTTCCAGCATGATTATGAAGAACAGTGTGATGCTCAGCCCAAAGATGACCAAATGAAATCAATAAAGTCCAAACCTTTATTTGCTTATACCTAATGGACAAAATCTTGCCAAGCTAAAGTTATAACTTTCTAACTTACTAGATATAACCTGAGAGATTCTAGGGTGTGGCTACTCTGAATCTCTTCCTCTTCCCCTCCTCTAGTTCAGGACTATGCAGTGTCTTGATCTGGGTGTTTCTCTCATGAGATTTACTGCCTCATCCCTGCAAAAGCTCTGTGTTGCCAAAACTCTTCTCCACTGATTCTCCTGGTACACATTCCATCACAAACAGCCCCACCTACTTATTCATTTTATTTATCTATCATATTTGTATGGCCGCCCATCTCACAAGAGCGTAACTGGGCGGTGTACATCCATGTGCTTCAATAATGTCACAGCAGCCACAACCTAAGCAAACTAAGCATTTAAAACAGCTTAAATTCTAAAGAGCACTACAGCGAATAGAAGGCACCAAAACCACACTGCACAACACCTTGCAAAATCTGACTTACAGCTGGCATAGAAGAGCACTGCTGTATGGTTGGTCTCTGCCAGAAATGAGAGGAAGGATTCTTCTGTCAAGGTATGGATGCGTTCCAGGGGGAGTTCACGCCTCCGATCTCTGACAACAGATTCCACCACCTCATCATCCTGAATTTCTGCAAAGCAGAGGCACATTCTAATTTACAAGAGCGACAGGGTGGAGAAAAGGTACTTATATTAGCATTGGTCTGAATACACTCTGAGGAAAAAATGATAGAGAAAATAAAATGGAACTGTCTTTTTGGCAGCCATCACTCGCTTCAGGTTTTATAGGTTTCGTAGTACAAGGTTCATAATGCACCTCCTCCCAAACAGACCTGCCTCTTGTTTCTTACCACCACCATCTGCCCCTTCACTTGCCCCTTCCTTGAGGTTGGGATTGCCTAGACCAGGGGTAGGCAACCTTGGCTCTTTTATGACTCATGGACTTCAACTCCCAGAATTCCATAGCTGGCTCAGGAATTCTGGGAGTTGAAGTCCATGAGTCATAAAAGAGCCAAGGTTGCCTACCCCTGGCCTAGACATTGCTGAATTTAACTCCCAGCATCCCTTATCACTGGCCATCCTCCTAGGGAAGAGTAGTTCAACTTTATGGTTTGGGCTTAGCAGGGGAAGACAACACAAATGGTCATGGCTGCTCCTTGTTTTTGCTTCTGTCACCACTTGATTGTTCAATAAGATCTTCCAAAAAGGTGACAGAGATAAGAAGAAAGAAGAATGACAAATTTGGGGAACAGCAACAGGATTCCTCTGAATCCTGGCAAGTAGGACAATGCCAATCTCTGACCTCTATCCTTTGGTCAGCCAAGGTGAAAAGAGGCCATTGGACTTTCGTCAGCAAAATCAGAGGCAAACGATATCCAGTAGGAAAGCCTCTTTAAGAATATAGTAAATATAGTAAAAAAAAAAAGGATGTGACTCAAAGAATAGTCAAGAACTATTAAAAAAGACTTATCAGCTGAAGTTAAGAGACCATGAGATGATTGCCTTCCCTCTTGCTAAAGTTTTGGGAATCCAGTTGGGCTACATAAGAGAGACAATTGTAAAAAAACAAAACCCCTACAATATTTTGGGGTAAGTATGCTTGCCTAGACACAGAATGGCCCTATCATAAAATGTTTATTTTCTAGAAAGCAAACTGCTGAATTTGCTCCCTAATACCCTCCTTCCCTGCCGGATACTATCAACCCATAGTAAAAAAAGAACATATTTTTTTCACTGCCAATGGATACCTTTACTAACAAAATACTAGGCAACAGTTGTTTATCATGTTTATTTTCAGCTCCAAGCCCTATGAAGAATTCAAGGGAATTCTGGGGAATAAATGATTTGGAAATTGCTTTCCAGCAAGGGCACTGCAAATGCTGGTGGCCTCTGATGCAAATATCGACCCTTGTTAGCTTTTAGCAACCAGCCAATATTGGTTATGTGCTGCCCTCTAGCTGGGCCAATATACAATAATATGTAGAAACAGTGTGACTGCAAAACAATTGTGTAAATAATTTGCTCATCTCTGGTGAATATGGAATCTATCCAGGCTACCAGGAAAAGAAAATGTGTCAAAAATCAGCATTTTGAGCATGTTATTTTAACTATCAAGCTGTAGAAGGACGGCGATGAAATGTGTTACTGATAAAGGAGAATATTTGTATCTCAGGGTTGAAATGAGGGGTCCCTGGTGCTCTCTGAGCTTGGTTGTTTTCTTGCAGATGTTTCATTACCCAAACTAGGTGACATCATCAGTGCTAGCAGATGACAGCAGCTAAATGCAGATGATCTTTAATATGTAGATGATGTACCTAGTTTGGGTAATGAAACACCTGCAAGAAAACAACCTTATCAGAGAGCACCAAGGACCCCTCAATGAAATGTGTATCAGACAGGCTAGTGAATACAATGAGAAAAATAATTTTTGTCTACCTTTTTTTTTAATCGGAAAGCAAAGAAATAAATTTGTGAAAACTTAATAGGTCAAAGACACTTCTGAGGAATCTTAATTACCTTGTTCATTGTTCTCATTCTTCACTCCCTCCTCCTCCTCCTCTTCATAAACCTCCTCTTCATTATTATCCAGACTAGGTTTGCTCTGCTCACCATTTATCACCAATGCTACAATTTCATCTGCATCTTTCAAAGTGAGGTATTTAACAGGCATATCCTGCAGAGATGCAAATATCCAAAAATGTGGCCCAAAATATGATGTAAGGGAGAGTCCAGATTTCAACTGGTTACTAATTGTTCAGCACACCACATAATCAGAGATAAAGCATGGTAATTATTATAATCCTTATAAACAAATGGGGTTTCTACTATTGAATATTGATCTTCAGATCAAATCTCCAACTCTCAGTATTAGATGCATTTTGACTGACACTGTTAAGAGCTGTCTGGAAATATTCCAAGGTTATCATCACCAATAAAAAATACATTACTAGTATACACTCTATATCACAGAACAGCTAAGGCTGCAAATTTTATGTGCATAATTCTGGAACTAACCAGGAGCATTTCCTTTCCAGCCTAGGATTGCACAATAAATTAAAAAGTCAGTCCGAAATAACTACGATGACCACTTACCTCCTCAATTGTCTTGATAGCCACATTGTATCGGGAAGAAACATCCAGACCAACAGAATTCCTTTAATGACATAAAAGTTTAAATTGTGAATTACAATATGTAGAGAATCACACCTTTGCAACGTTTTCAGAGATAAATGAGCAATATTGCATCAGACCACATTATTCATTATTGTGTTCAAATTATTCAAAACTTCTCTGCACAAAAACAAATGCTCCATGAAAAACAATTAGCATGTCAGAAAGATTAAATGAAAACCCTTTTGCCCTGATGTGCTACTTATCCATGTCTATAGATATAAGGGAGAAAGCGATGGTCTTATCTACAAATGCAGCCCAAGTATTAACTAATTTGTTCAAATTCTTTTTGTCCTAATTAGACATAGACATAGAAGCATAGGGCTGGAACGGACTCCTGTCCAAGGCAGGAGTCCTTTTACCGTCCCAGACAAATGGTTGTCCAGTGTTTTCTTGTACATCTCCAGCGATGGAGCACCCACAACTCTGGGAGGCAAGCTGTTCCATGGATTGTTCTCACTGTCAGGAAATTTCTGACTTTCATGCTGGTGAAAGTCATGCATGGAAGCTGAAGAAGCCTATTTACCATCATCCCTGCATCCATCCCTGCATGAATTATTGTGGAATTATCATATTATTTTGCTTTCATCTAAAGCAAAGTAAAATCAAATCTGTGTCCTGACCCTTCCCATTACTTTTGGAAGTATGGTCCAGCAAAGCCTTCTGTCTGCCATTCCTAACACACATAGAGACACAGACACACACACCAACTAAGGTGTATGACCTCTCACAAAGCTGAAATTAGAAAGAAAAGCAGATGTGGATTCTGCCTAGTGCAGCCACATTTATTATCTGGTTCATTTTACATTCTTTACAAAACAACCCATTCTGCCAAAGTTGTAAATGAAACTTACAAAAGCTGTACTGTAGTGCCACCTGGTATTCCTTGCTATATTGCAGTTATCCTTCCATGAGCCACTTCTGTCACCCCAGAAGTGGCCAAATTTTAACTGCCCACAAGTTTTGGGATGTAATTGTTAGCTTAAGGGGTGCTGGAAGTTGTAGCTCAACAACCCCTGGCCAATTATAAATCCAAATGATGTTAAAATTATTTCACAAGCAGAAGTCACGAAAGCCCATGTGAATGCACATTTTAATACGCACTTTCTTTTTTATAGCAAATGTTCAGAGGTTTAAAGGCTTTCAGTCATTTAGCCAATGGTTAGTAAAGACTGAGAGACACAAATAACATTTCAATAAGCTAATGGTTTGAATAATAGCTTATTCTCCCTCTCCCGGCTTAACTGCAAACTGACCAAATTATGAAAGATAAGCAAGTATATTCAGCTCTTGCAGAATTCATCTTTTATTTATTTCAGCAGGGTGCTCATGTTGAGAACTCATGCTTGCTCTTTCCTATCTGCACTGACAAGATCTTATATTGCTGATGTTGTTTAATTGCAGGAATGAGCATTACTGCAGGAATACCTGCCCATCTATAGCCTGTTTCAGTCAAATCCATGCTATTTGCTAGGAATAATGAGAACAGCATTCAAACATTTGTTGCAGACATCAGTTTGGGAAGGGATGCAATTAAGATTCAGGCACCCAAGTAAATTTCTTAAGCCAAGTCTTTTTTAACCGTGGCAACTTTAAGATGTGTAGATTGTGAGAGTTGAAGTCCACACAACTTAAAGTTGCTAAGGTGGGGGAACACTGTCCTAAGCAAAAGGATAAGCTTCAACCTTAGACATGTTTGATTGGAAGTAAGTCCCTCCTCTAAATCTTCCCAGGGATATCTGTGGAAGTTGGAAAGGTTGGGGGACAAAACTGTCAAGATGGCAGTCACAATCAAAGTTCAGTCTCTTATTACATGCATGTTGGATGCATCATATTGACATAAACAGCCTCCCCCCCCCCTTTAACGAGGAGCTTTAACTGGAGCTTCAACTGTGCAGTACCATTTGCCTCCATCCTGGAGGCAAGTCTATGGAGATTCTCAGTCGTCCAGGTCATGGTTGTTCCAAAGGTACATTTTCAAAAGGCAACTGGACTTTGCTTTTCCTTAAAAATGTTTTGCTTCTCTCCAAGAAGCTTCTTCCACTTTGGAAGAAACGTCTTCCACTTTGGAAGAAGCTTCTTTCCAAGCTTCTTAGATGAGAAGCAAAATGTCATCAAGAAAAAACAAAGTCCAGTTGCCTTTTGAAAGTACACCTTTGGAACAACCATGGATGACTGAGAATCTCCATAATCTTGTCTCCATGATTTTTGGGACCCCATTCAGACGCCCCTGACACTTGCTGTGAGTCTTTGAGCATTTCCAACCTAAAGAATTACACTGAGATAAGAACAGTGATAGAATAAATCCTCCCCTTTTTTCTGCCTCCCCACTTTTTAATTCCAAAGGACCTTGACAAAAGGAGGACTCCTGCTTTCCCCAGCAACTGCCAGGCTACAGATTCAGCAATCGTCTTGTCTGCTTCCAAGGTCTCTTCCTGGCTCAGAATGAAAACGAGTGGTAGACCAAGCTGGAGATGAGTAGTTGAAATCTTTTCGGGATCTTCTGCAACCTGCACCTGGAGAAAAAACACCAGCATAAAAGATCAACTGAGATTTGCTGCAGGTGGACCATCAAGTGGACATGATACAGAAGAAAAAGGAATGGGCAGGACAAACTCCACCATAGTAGCAATGCTTTTTATTTGGATAGTTTCTAGTAAGTATCTTCCCTTGTCAAGACTTTGGATGCTGTGTTATTTTGGAGCTTGGTCCTGCTACTAATTGATGAGGCCAAAATATGATTTTCTTCCACTATTTAAAGAAAAAGGAAGAAATTTTAGGATATTAAGTCCTAATATTTATGACATTTTAGACTGGATTTACTTTAATCTGACCAACAGCAAAATATGTTTTCAGAAAATGAGTCCTGGACCCAGTATGCAAACCAAATACTTCTCTGATATTTTGTGCTACCTGTACTTGCTAAAAATAATACTAGCTTTTTTTTTTCAAAATTTGCTAAATGTCGTGAAAGGGGATATATTTCCATCCATCCATTATCTCCTTTCTTCCTCGTACCTTTCCCAGCATTAGACCCTTTTCTAGAAAATTGGGTCTTTGCACAATGTGCCTGAAGTAGGGTAATCTGAGCCCAATCATTTATGACTCAAATAAGAACTCTGGGTTTATTTGATCAATGATTCGTTTGTTTTCTTGGTTGTCCATGATATTCTCAGGACTGTTCTCCAACACCAAAGTTCAGATGTGTCAATACTTTTCTTATCTTGCTTCTTCAAAGTCCAACTTTTGCTTCCGTACAGCATCATGGGGAATACCATGGCTTAGATTCTGATCTTTGTCAGTGTAGATACATCATGGCATTTGAATAATTCTTCAAAGGCTTTCATGGCTGCTTTACCAAGTGCTAGTCTGCAGCACATTTCTTGACTGCTTGTTCCTTTACTGTTGATAATTGATGCTAAAAAGCAAAAGCTATCCACCACTTTAATATCTTCATTGTCAATTCTAAGGGTGGTTGTTCTACCGGTTATCATGCGTTTGGTCTTTAATTTTAGCTCCATTTTTTCACTGTGGTCCTTGACTTTTATTATTAGAGCTTAGAGATCCTTTGCGTTTTCAGCTGTTAGACTTGTTTCATCAGCATAGCATAGCTTATTGTTGTTTCTTCCTCCAATTTTAAAACCTCGCTTATCTTCTAATCCACTTCCCCATAATATATATACTGTGTGTGTGTGTGTGTGCAGTCCTCAACTTACAACAATTCAGCCCAAAATTTATGTTGTTAAGTGAGATATTTGTTAAGTGAATTTTGCCCCATTTTACAACCTTTCTAGCCATAGTTGTTAAGTGAATCATTGCAGTTGTTAAGTTAGTAACACGGTTGTTAAGTGAATCTGGTTTCCCATTGACTTTGCTTGTCAGAAGGTCTCCAGAGGTCATCACATGGCCCCAATCGTCATAAAGATGAACCAGTTGCCAAGCATCCGAATGTTGTTCATGTGACCATGGGGATGCTGCAATGGTCATAAGTGTGCTGTTGTAACTTTGAATGGTCACTAAATGAACTGTGTGTGTATATATATATGTGTGTGTGTGTGTGTGTGTGTGTATGTATAATAAATAAGGGGAAAGTATACAGCCTTGTTTCCTTCCTTTGCCAACCTGAACCAATCTAGTTTGCCATGTTCTGTCCATAACAAGGCTTCCTAATCTGTATGTAGTTTTTTTTCATGAGGACAATGAGATGTTTTGGGATTCCTATTTTTCTAAGCACATTCCATAGCTTGATGCAACTGACACAATTGGAAGCCTTTTTATAGTCAATGAAGCACATACTGATTTTTGGGGGGGCATTTTTTCACTTTCTCGATTATTCAGCATGTATTAGCAATAATGTCTCAGTTTGGGGAATGAATAATTATACTTTAAAACATCATGGGCATTATTCCAGATCATACTGAGCTTTTATTTTAAAGTGACCTCACCTCTTACTTATACTTTTCCTCTTGGCATAGTATCTTAGCCACTGGGAAGGTATTATGTTCATTCACTTAGAAGATTAGATAATTATAAACAATTAAAATATTATCTATCAGCAATTGGGAAAGATTGTGAGGAGGTTGAGAAAGAAATAGGAGGAATGCCAACCATTAACAATTCAAAGATGGAATGGGGTGAATGAGTAGTTTATCTCAATTCAACTTGCCATTGCTTAGGAAGAAAACACTGAAATTGTTCAAAGAGATCACCTTAATTAACTCACTAATAACAAAGGACTAGAGGTTCCTATCGCAGTCTACATGATTCTGCTTTGTGCCTCAAACCATGGCATTTTAGAAGTCTGTCTTCGTTGCTTCCTGCCTTGCTATGAGACATCTGATAATAACATTTCATGAACAGATAGCGTAAAACATTAGCTGATTCTGCTCAGTGATAAATCAACAAAGCTCCTTTTCTGTGTTTAACTATAGAATAATTGTCACAATGACTACCAGTGCTTTATTTTGCTTTCCTTGGCTTCAAAACACTAGGTACAATTTAGACAGCGGCATATATTTATTTATTCCTATATCTGCAATGTGGGCTAAAAACAACTACAGGTAGTTCTCGACGTATGACCATAATGGAGCCTGCCCATTATGTTCGTATGTCGTGATGGTTGTAAAGCAGGTCAGTTAAGTGGCCGGCACAATTTTATTACCTTTTGTGCGGTGGTCATTAAGCAAACACGACAGTCATAAAATGAGCACATTGGTTGTTAAGCAAACCCATTGTTCGCTATGAGCCGTGGTAGCACAGTGGTTAGAATGCTGTACTGCAGGCTACTTCTGCTGGCTGCCTACAGTTTGGCAGTTCGATTCTCACCGGCTCAAGATTGACTTAGCCTTCCATCCTTCCAAGATCAGTAAAACGAGGACCCGGATTGTTGGGGCCAATATGCTGACTCTGTAAAGCGCTTAGAGAGGGCTGTAAAGCACTGTGAAGCGGCATATAATTCTAAGTGCTATTGCTATTGCTATGGTGCAGTTTTGTCAAAAACTGGAAGTAACCTCTAGTTTTTGGCAAAACTGTCATAAAATGCAGCCCCACGACCACGGAACACTGCAAATGGCCATGAATGTGGCCATATTACCAAGTGCCCAACATGTAGTCACTTAACCACAGGGGGAGGGGAGCATGTTTGTCATAATTGGGTCATAACTTCAAATGGTCACTGACTAGTCATAAGTCAAAGACTACTGTACTGTATTGCACATACTTTCAATTTCCTTTTTGCTTAAAAACAATAACAACAGAATTTTCCCCAGTTCCTTTAACATTTCCATTGATTCCACTAGCCCTACTGGATGCAACTCGTCCCTGATACGTTTTGAAGGGAATTCAGAACACAAGAGGAACATCATGGAAAGAAGTCACCTACCACCAGAGGTTCCCCCATCAGCTTCAGAAACTTGTGGATGCTTAATGTAGTCAAGGGCTGTTCCATCAGAGTCCTGTGGCATGGCTGTTTAGGATCCATGGCCACCTTACAGTGGCAAAAGAAGAGTTTCGAAGACGGCACCTCTGCCTCTTCACTGCTGAAGTAGGAAAGCACACATAAAAAAATGAGCTGACTTTGTCTGCCACATCCCAACCCCTGGCTATGCTATGCACAGGATGGAAGGCAAACAAAAAACAAGGCCTTCTACCATATGTGAAAGGTCATCTTGGACCCCTGTTCCAAACAGCTACCTGTATCAAAGCCTCAACTCCTTAATTCAGCGGCCCCCAACCTTTTGGGCACCAGCAACCAATTCCTTGGAGATAAATTTGTCCATGGACTGGAGGGGGCATGGTTTCACATGCTGCCTGCATCCCGAGGAGGGGGCTTCGCTTGTTTGCGTGGCCCAGTTTCTGGCATGCCACAGATCAGTGTCGATCCACAGACTGGGGATTGGGGACCATTGCCTTAATTGACAACTGCATTTTTAATAGATCCACAAAACTGGTGACCAGTTATTCACCACGCCCTTCTTAGCATCGCTGCCTTTATTTGATTGGACCTCTATATCCAGCCAGACCTACCACTTCTCCAAATTCTTCTGTCTTTTTCATAAGCTTAAAGCTTGTCTCAAGAGGCTCTTCTAGTATAAAGACTAAATCGTCTGCAAATGCTCGTAATTTGTATTTTTCATTTTTTATTTCCAGTCCTTTAATTTCCACCTCTTGCCTAATATTTCTATTTCATACCTCCAATGTTAGTATGAATAGCAATGGAGATAGTGGACACCCTTGTCTGGTGCCTTTTTTGATATTGAAAATTTCTGTTCCATTTCTGTTCCATTTACAATTACTTTAGCTGTTTTGTCTGTAATAAATAGTTTTGATTATATTTATGAAGTTTTTTTCCAAAGTCATCACTGCCTTTACTTGGTTGGACCTTTATATCCAGCCATGGCAGAATTTGTTGCCTCTTAAGAGGATGAAGCTGTCACCCTCATGTTCTGTTTCTGAATGACCACTCTGTGTGACATTTAATGCTAGCCTGAAGACTTTGGCCTGATGCATAGGGGCTCTTATAGAGAAATGCCTACCGAATGCTCTTCAGAACTGCCACTTCAGTAGTTAAGGCAAACTTAACTGAGCCATAAACAAATGCAGCCTCCATGAAGACTCGGTGCTCTAGAAAGAGAAAATGTTTATTCATCAATTCCTCTAGATAACTAAATCTTGTCTTTCTGTCTCTCTTCTTCCTTTCCCCTTAAATCAGAAATATGGGTAGCCTCTGGATGTCTGAGCCTTTTGAAAAACAGCGACTGCTTAGTAATTTTTCAACTTAGAAAAAACAATATTGAGTATAAGGGATACAATAGTAACCACATTTAATTTAATTCAAATTTAAACAAAATTAATTTTGGAGAGTGTTCTTTAGAACGCTGGGGTACAGGTAGTCCTTGACGTATGAAAATTGAGCCCAACATTTTTGTTGCTAAGTCAGACATTTGTTAAGTGAGTTTGTGCCTCATTTTAGACCTCTCTTGCCATTGTTTTAAGTAAATCACTATAGTTGTTAAGTTAGTAACAAAGTTGTTAAATGAATCTGGCTTCCCGATTGACTTTGCTTGTTAGAAGACTGCGAAAGGTGATCCCATGACCCTGGGACACTGCAACCGTCATAAATATGAGTCTGTTGCCAAGCGTCTGAATTTTGATCACATGACCATGGGGATGCTACAATGGTCGTGTGAAAAACGGTCATAAATCGCTTTTTTTCAACGCTGTTGCAACTTCAAACGGTCACTAAATGAACTGTTGTAAGTTGAGGACTACCTGTACTCCAGAAACGAAGCACAACCAGGAGTACTATTTCTATCTTTATTGTAAAGTTACATTAACAGAATCTTGCAGTTCCAAAGGCGCTTCTCCCTTCCTTTCCTTTTACTCTCTGGAAAACTAGAGAGGATCCCTCCTGAGATGATTCCCACACCCTCCTTCCTCTTTCTCTTGGCTGAGATACCTTTTACACCCTGGTTGTCCGGTCTGCGGCTCTTCCTCCTGTCACCCAAGATCATTCCCACGTACCATTACGGTTCTTCAGTGTACCACTCAAAGGCCAAGTATACTCCTTCATTGTGGAGAACATCACACACTCACTCCTGTCCTAAACCAACTTAATCCTGACTTTGCAAACTCCAGGCAAAAATCTACCCGTGTCAAATGCTATTCAAGTTTATGGCATGTACGAACAGACATAATACGTATCACTTACCTTTTATTTATCTACATATTAGTCATACATATTGCTTACCTCTTCCAGCCCAGTTCAAAATACAAGAGAAAACTATAACACAGCACTAAAAATAGAAAACATTTAGCAGGAAAGTGGCATGTTAGCTCAAAGCCAAACATATCGCAAAAGCAGCAGCCCATGAATAATAGAAAGCTTTGTGAATGGGTACGAGAGCTGTAGGATTACCTGATGTCCCAATAGCTTGCACATATGCGAAAGCAAGATCAGACCGACCCTTCAGAGAGTTTTCTAAATGCTGAAGGTCCATCAGTGTTGAAATATATTTCACTTCATTGAAGAGCAGAGCACTGGGAAGAAAACAGGATGACCAACGTGTGAAGACCCTCAGAAAAAAAACAAGCCATTTGCATTTTAAGTAAGAGGGTTTAAAAGGGGCCTAAAACACAATGCCCATTATATTACTGTAATTTAATAAACATGTACAGTATATACTTCCTGTTTGATGGCTTTCAAGCTGATTCCTCCTAAAAACAGCTAAATAGATTAGGAAACTTTGTATTAAAAAAAACCTAAGTTGTGATCTACAAATCAGAATTTATGGCTTGTTATTCTGAGAAACCCATGAAAATAATGAACCGTAGCTTCAGATTGAGCTTGCTAGACACAAGGATGTGGGAATCCATTCAAGTCCAGTGAGATCTACTTTGAGTTTGTTTGCTTTGGTGCCTTCAAGTTAGTATTGACTCCCAGCTACTACTTGGACAAGTCCTTGTAGTTTTCTTGAGAAGATTTTGGAAGTGGTTTGCCATTGCTTCCTTCCTAGAGCTGAGAGGGAGGGACTGGCTCAAGGTCATCCAGCTGGCTTTATGGTGAATGGGACTAAAATTCTTGGTCTCCCAATTTCTAGCTTGGTGTCTTAACCACTACATTGGCTATCTTTACTTTTTTAGCAAAGCAGTATTCTGGTCCCTATTAAGTGATTCGTTTTTAATAGAAGTGGTACAACTCCACACCCCAATGGATCCTGAACAGAGGCCACTGTTGGTTGCTGTGCAGAAATTTGGCTTGTACATCACCACAGGGTGGCACCCAAAGAAAGAGTAATAAAGAACAATATAGAACTGAGCTTGGAAGAATTGTCACATGTCATTCTTGGTTTTGGGCCTGACAGATTACAAACATTTCAATGAAATAAATCCAAGCCCTTTAACAACTACGAGGTCAGATCTTTATTACAAGCTCCTGCCAAAGACTCCTTGCTCTGTCACTTTTCTGCTTCATTCCTAAAATCCTGCTGTCTAGAACTTTTTCTGGTAATTTTTCATGAACCAGCTGGGACTATCTGCTTTCCATAAAAAAATGAAAAGCAGCTCATTAGGGAAAATAACATCAGGAAATACCCCAAACAAGAGAATTTTAACTAGTTTTAATATTTTTTAAATTGTATTTGTATTTAGCTTTGTTTGTTGCCTTGAATAAAGGCAGGATGTCTTCTCCTTCTCCTTCTCCTCCTTCTACCACTTCGGGTGTTGAGAGAGAGTTTTGGTTCTCGCTCTTCTGGCAGCTTCAATTCTTGTTATTTACAGGCAGGATGTACATTGAGAAAATAAAAGAAAGAGAACTTACAAAAGTACATTTGCCACAATGGCATCCAAGCTGAACAAGGCATCTATGGCAAGTTCATGAACCAACACATGGGCTCTGGAAAACAAGATAAATGCTTACAGCTAGCCGGCAGCTTCTGCAAGAACATGAACACAGTCTATCACATGCTGCATCTTTGGGATGGTGGGAGTCAGACTTCTTTACGGGGTGCCAGTGAGCCTTCAATATGCCCAGTAACATGCAGAATGGAAGCAAAACTACTGAATGCCATTTCTATTTAATATGTGTTTCTGTTGCAGAGCAGTTGTATCGAAAGGTGTCCAGATTAAGATCTGACCCCTCGGTCTTTCAAGAACCCTCAGAACCAGCCCTTTTCTCAAATGGTGAGTTGATCTGATCTGCTATAGATTCCTATGTCTGAGGGCTGAATGTCTACGGTGATTCTCAATCATCCAGGTCATGGTTGTCCCAAAGGTGCTTTTCCAAAAATTCACTTTCTGGACAGAGAGGACCACTGCTTTGACGAGAGGTTAAAGAGGCCATCTATGTTAAAATTGAACATCCCTCTCTCAACAGAAGGGGAAAGATGCAACACCTCCTGTTTACAATGCAGTCCTTTCAGGAGTCCCAAGAAGACTCCACACCCATTTGCACACAGATTCGGGTGATCTGAGGATATAGATAAATCCCCAGGTTGTCTCAAAGAATATAAATCCCCCACCAGTCAGCTAGAACTGAAGAAGCTTCTCAGATGAGAAGTGAAACATTTTCAAGGAAAAAAACAAGAAAAGCACCTTTGGGTCTGAGGGCTGAAGCTTGCAAGATGGGAAACAAGGAACCTAAGAGAAGACACGATCATTATGTAAACACAGGACAGGCTGCTACTGTCTCCAGGCCATATTATTTAGTTAATATACCCCTTGATAAAACAGCTTAAATTGGTGATCTTCACCACATCTGATGGCACTGATGTTTGGTCTAGTTACAAAATCAATACTTCTCTTATTAGAATTGAATAGGTTTGAAACTCACTACTGGAATTCTAATACTGGGAGAGAAAAAATGGCTGGGTCCACCTTTTCCACAACGTGCATGTTTTTTATACACAGCCATCACAACCTAATGGTTCATTTAATGAAATGGGGTGTTTCAGCAAAATAAAAGCATGTGTTTTCAGTTGAAAGCATGGATAAAGAAGTTCATTTCATTTCAGAGCAGACCAAACTCAGCTTTCTCTCCTTTGCTTTCCTACGATTAATAGGCTAACTTTGGGTGACCAACGTTAAATTTTCCTAAATATATAAATAAACTCAGCTGCGCTTGTTTTGTTAGCCTCCAAATGATGTTGTGTTGAAACTTCTATCACCTTTGGCCAGGAAAAAAAGAAGCTGGGGAAGGACACAGACTGAGGGAGAGCACACACAATCTGAGCTCAATGCCAAGCTATAGAAACAGTCCTCAGGTTATGACCACTTGTTCAGCAACCATTCAAACTAACAATGTTGCTGAATGAGGGGGACCTACAATAAAGCTGTGGCCGTTGCAGCATCCCCACGGGCACATGATTGTGGTTCAGGCACTTGGCAATCAGCTCACACCTAAGACACCTGCAGAATCCTGCAGTTATATGAGACCTTCCCACAAGCAAAATCATTGAGGAAGTCAACATGGGGTCTTTTCATCTACCTGAGCACCATAATGCCACTGCAGCACTTCCCCATGCTCTATAGCACCTGACCACCCATAGTTCTCACCTGCTGGCCTGCGATTCCCACCTTTTCCAACATTGTGGTCACACAAGATCCTTGATTAACACCTGCACTGTCCTGGGATTACGACAGCAACCAGGACTGCCAGGATTGCTGTCACTAAGTGATACAATCATGTGACATCTTACTTTACAACTGCATTGCAAAGAGGCAGACATTCTGGCCCAATGCCTGTTGTAACCCAAGGACTAGCTATGTAAGCTGAATCACTGTAATTTATTCATTTGTAATCAGACGAACTCTTTACCTGAATAGGTATACTTTTCCCAAGGAGTTATCTCCTCTGCAGTAGCTGGAGGCTTCTCCTCTTTGGCAGTTAACCTATGAAGAAGAAAAAATCCTAACATCTATTGAGATACAACTGTAATATTAACTACCATGTGCCAAAAGTATGAAACCTGCAACCAGCTCAGTTATATAATAGTGAAGTTGCTTGCTATCATCAAGAATTAATCAAACCCAAACTTGCTTAGCTTTCTACATCATTCTCAAATCACCTGCTGAGGCTTACTGTGATTCATTTGGAAACACTTATATGAAAACCTTCTTCTCATCCTCCACATCAACAAATTGGACAAACTGAGTGATGCATTAAATACACATTTCAGGAGTCTGAATTTGCTTATTTTTAGAAAACAACTTTTGGGAAACATCAGGATTGAAAATGAGGCATATGGAGTTAGGTTTTTGTGTCCCAGCATCACAATCCTGTTCAAAATCCAAACTTCCAAAGCTGTTTTTTACTCTTGGAGAGAAGCTTCTATTAATATCAATAGTGAAATAGTAGCATCTATTATTATAAATTAAAGCAGACATGTTATATAAAACCATGATGTAAATGAATTGTCTCATTGGACCCATATTAAATGAGGAAAAAACCCTCTCTCCCTTTGTTATTCCCAGATCTCCAATGTTCTCCTTCTCCATGCCTTCTCTTTATACAGTGCTAGAAGGCAGCAGCTCAATGATAGAACTGAGTCTTAGACATTTTAATTTATAAGCTAAGAAAAGCATGCAGAACTTCTGGATTTTTTTCCAACCCCTTCCCAAGTGGCCCTAAATTCATGCATATGTGTATACAGACTACATAGACTCTGCCCTGGATCACATGAGTGCAACAGAGCAGCTGTCAATGTTTGAGCCTTTCCCCCAGCTGGAAGAATGTTCTTCTTTATAGTCCCCAGATTGATCCAGGCCATTTTTTTTACCACATTCTTTTTCTCTGCACACCAAATGTGGTTCCATTCTGTTTAGTATTCAGAGATTTGCCATGCTGACAGACAGAGGGATTCAGTCTCAATCGCTTTACTTAATTTCTTTCCAATTTTCTACTGAGTTGGGCAGAACAAAAAGAAAACAGTAATGGGAAAACGGTTATCTCAGGACTTAACAGTCAAACACATTGCACTAGGTAGACAGAGAATAAATTGACACAGTAGGATTATGTTTTGTTGAAAACAATAGAGAACTATTTCACTCTGCAATCAAAAGCTGATGTGCAATTTGTCATTTACATTGTGGTAGAATTTGGCTGGACCGTCTTGAAATTCCAAAAATCTCCTGCTTCCCTAAGAATTATAAACCAGAAAACAATCCCACCTTTAAAATAGAAATCCCATAATCTTGGAGAGCTTCTCTGGAGTTCTCCAGCTGTTCCAAGAACACCTCACTATGTGGTGAAACTGGAATAAAAAAAACAAGACCTTCACTGGTATCATAATGGCAATCACAGTGATGTTTTTCGTATTTCTAAAGCATTGTTTAATTTTCATCTTTTTTTCAGAAATCAGGGGAATAGAATAGAATAGAATAGAATAGAATAGGATAGGATAGGATAGGATAGGATAGGATAGGATAGGATAGGATAGGAGCTGGAAGGGACCTTGAAGGTCTTCTAGTCCAGTCCCCCGCACGAGCAGGAGAACCTATACCAGTGATGGCGAACCTTTTAGAGACCGAGTGCCCAAACTGCAACCCAAAACCCACTTATGGATCGTCGGGTGTCAGGTGGGTGTGGCCCATTGGCTGGGTGTGGCCCATTGGCTGGGTGTGGCCCATTGGGTGGGCGTGGCTGCGGTGGTAATGGCAGATTGGGTGGGACTAAAAAGTTCAATCAATCAATTCCAACTTTGCAAGATCTTTTTTTTCCCCGCGAGAAGTTGAAATTGACTGATTGGTTGAACTTTTTTTTTTTTTTTTTGCACATGGCAGCAGGGACCTAAAGCGAAAAAGTTTTATAAAACCCAGCTGAAGGCCTAGGACTGGGACAATGGCGCACGTGCCCACAGAGAGGGTTCTGAGTGCTGCCTCTGGCACCCGTGCCATAGGTTCGCCACCACTGACCTATACCATCTCAGACAAATTACTGTCCAGTCTCTTGTTAAAAACCTCCAGTGATGGAGTGCCCACGATTTCTGGAGGCAAGCTGTTACACTGGTTAATTGTCCTCACTGTTAGGAACTTTCTCCTTAATTTCAGCTTGCTTCGCTCTTTGATCAGTTTCCAACCATTTTTTTCTTATCCTGCCCTCTGGTGCGTTGGAGAATAATGTGACCCCCTCTTTTTTGTGGCAGCCTCTCAAATACTGGAATACTGCTATCATGTCACCCCTATTTTTTCTTTTCTTCAGATTAGCCAAACCCAAGTCCTGCAGCCACTCTTCATATGTTTTAGTCTCCAGGCCTTGGATCATCTTAGTTGCTCTTCTCTGATCTTTTCCCAAGGTCTCAACATCTTTTTTGTAATATGGTGACCAAAATTGGTTACGTTATTCCAGGTGTTGTCTCACTAGGATTTTATAAAGTTGTACTAATACAGTACCAGCTTATATTGGATTTAACAGCAGGAATGAATGTATCACTCTCTCTGCATTGTTGGCTTGACTTGAGATCCTCATGTTGATTTAAGGCCATTTTTATTAACCAGCTTATCTTTTACCTCTGTTCTGTATCCATAATGGCAAAGATAGGAAAGGGCACAGAAGGCCTTGAAGGACAGAAGGAAGAGCTACTACCAAGGCCAGATAAGAGGGGTTTGAGCCTGTGCCAAGAAAGTAATTTGAGCAAAGGTTTCAAACAAACCCCTCTCTACTTCACATGAAGATAAAAGAAAGAAAGGAAGAAGTACACTCAGACTTACATGATTTCATTACTAGGACTGTTATGTTAATAGCACTACAGGTAGTCCTCGACTTACAACCACAATTGAGCCCAATATTTCTGTTGCTAAGCAAGACATTTGTTAAGTGAGCTTTGCCCCATTTTACGACTTTTCTCGCCACAGTTGTTAGTAAAATGAATCTAGCTTCCCCACTGACTTTGATTGTCAGAAGGTCGCAAAAGGGGATCACATAACCCCCAAGACACGGCAACTGTCATAAACATGAATCAATTTCCAAGCATCCCAATATTGGTCATGTGACCATGGGGATGCTGCAACAGTCGTGTGAAAAACGGTCATAAGTTGCTTTTTTCAGTGCCACTGTAACTTCAAATATCACTAAATGAACTGTTGTAAATCGAGGATTGCCTGTACTGACTTATATGGCGCTGGTTTCTTAAACTGGCCTTCTCTAGAAGGGCACGTAAATTGTCAGATTCTTTCCCAATGAAATCTTGCTTGAACTTCCTCTCAAATCATGTTTAAGATGAGGAAAATCTCTTGTGGCTGAGGTCTATATCCAGTGCTGAATGGCATACTAAAGATTAAAAAAGCTGGTGTGCCCAAGGGGAAAATTAAGCAAGCCATAAGAAAATTAAGCAGAGTTCAAAGTTGAGCTATATGTAAAATAAACAAGATAAATGTATCAGTGCCATCGTCAATATCAAAGGCTCCAGAAGGTGACCATAAATATTGATGGCTTTGTTGTGTCTGTTCTTCCTCAGACATTAAATTAGATCAGGGTTGCCTTCTAAACAGCCAAAGTCACCTTCCTGAGGACAAGACACAGCCTATTCCAGTAGAACCACTATAGAAAGGGTCTTAAAAATAAATAAAGCATGGGAAGAAAATCTGAACCACAGCTATGTAAGAAATCATTACGCCAACCAAAATATCACAAAATCATATACAACCTTTCACATTCTAGAGAACTCTTCATCAAATTAGACAGGTGGAAGGAACTAATGCCTGAGGGAATCAGATCACCATGGGTATCTCGCTCATCATCCACCCCACCTGACTTTTTGAAAGATTATTTGGAATCGGGGTTTCCGCTATGAGTCATGGCTGACTAAAGACATCTCCATGAACGAGTGAATGGGACAAACATTGTGTAGAATGAAAAGCTCATTGTCATTATGAGTGAATCATCAGAATATATATTTTATGCACACTGCAACTTGGTTCCTAAACCTAGTCATGTAAGTTCTCTTTCTTTCCTAACCAATTTTCTCAAAAACAAATCTGGTGAAAATACTCACCATCCTTCTGAAAATAAACCAAAGATGCTTTAGATGCTTGCAAGTTGCTAAAATATTCCTGGGGACTTAACTCTGGAATCACATTTTTGACACTGCTTGTCACTGAGATGTAAGAAACTGACATGAGCAGGAAAAAGAAGCGAGTCGGTTGAGTCATTTGTGGTGATGACATCTCTCCAGCTGCTCAAAGTTGTCCCAGGAGAATTCAAATTTAAAGATATACTGGGTAAAAAGGAAAAATAAATAAAATACAAACTTGTTATTTCATAGAAACGTACAGTACAGATAAAAAGGTAAAGAATATCTTTCTACCCTAGTTCAACATTCTAACCCAGGGGTCCCCAAAGTGATCAATTTCGACCCCTCAAAAGTGGATAGGACTATCCATTATTGTGGTTAGTTGCACTGACTGGAGGAGTGGCCTAGAGGTGACGATGCTAGCCTCCCACTCAGAAGGTTGAGAGTTCAGTCCTAAGCAGTAACAGGGCTCAAAGAGAAAATATTTGCTGCCAATTCCAGTAAATGCTCAGCTCCAGTCACCTCAACTCCACCCGGGATTAAGGATGGTAGAAAGAAAAAAAAGGTGGTTGGTTGCATAGTCAGCCAGATATTTAGACTGGATTTGGCATTTTTATCCACCTATCAAGTCCATTTCAGGATTTGGGATAGGCCAGGGGTAGGAAAAGAACCAAGGTTGCCTACCCCTGGGATAGGCAAATGCTCGTTTGATGTTGTTAAATATATCTTCACAAGATATAAGCTTTCCAAGTAAAGCTGCCTTTTACAATAGACTGATGGTGATTTTGTTAATGCTGATGGTGTTCAAGTGGTGCTCCAGATGTTTTGGAATTGCACCCAAGGCACCTATTACTGTTGATACTACTGTTGCTTTCTTTTGCCACAGTTGTTCAACTTCTATTTGCAGGTCTTTGTATTTTGTGAGGTTCTCTAGTTTTCTTCTATCCTGCTCTCTCAAGATATTACAATCATCCATTATCCAGATTATTTTGTATTTCTTATCAACAATTGTTAAGTCTGAGTGTTGTGGTAGGTGCTTGTCTATTTAAATTCTAAAGTCCCAAAGCTCTTTAGCTTCTTTATTTTCTATGACTTTGTCTATTTTATGGTCTCACACAGTGCTTTTTTTGTAAAAAAAAAAAAAGGTGCCGGAACTCACGCACAGCTCCGGTGGACTGGCAGAAGCCTCTAGCATGCAGCATCTGGCTCTAGTCGAAAGCCCTTTACGGAGCGGGGGGGTACCACGTGAGCAGGGTCAGCTGACGGACGCCATTGCCGCGGCTTTTGAGAGGACGTTTATTCGGAGCTGGGGTGTCTTCTGCCACCTCGTCCTCCTTCGCCTCTGATGACCCAGAGGCTTCCTCCGGAGCCAGAGTGACCAAGGTGGCGATGGCGCTGCTGCTTTGGGAATGTGCCTGGTCCCTCGAAGAGATTCGCTCCAGGAGCCAGTCCTGGTCCCTGGCGGCCAACCCGGGGGTCAGGACAGGTGGCGGGGGGAACCCCGTGAATCAAGGCAGAGAAGGGGGTCTGCTTTCAGAGCCATGGGGTTGACCTTCCAGGTTGACCTTCAATGCCCCCAAATTCCCCGGGCAGCTTCCTTTCACCGAGCCAGAGCTTTACTCACACTGGCGGCTTAGAAGGAGCCAGTTCTTCCCTTCAAAAAAAGGTGCCGGAAAGCCATTCCAGCACATTCTATGACAAAAAAAAAGCACTGGTCTCACAAGTTCTTGCTTGCAGGCAGATGGTATCTCTTGTAGATCTTCCAGTACACCATTGTTGCTACTTTGTCATACTGTTGTTTGCCGTCACTCTTTACAATCTTTATGCAGCAGCTAACTAGGCACTCCACTGTTTCTTCAGCTTTTTTACAGTGGTGGCATTTGTTTTCTGTTGCTGTCTTCTCAATTCTGGCTTTGTATGCCTTTGTTCTTAAGGTTTGGTCTTATGCAGCTAAAATTAGCCCCCTGTCTCTTTTTTCAACTTTCCTACTCTTAGCCATTGTCAGATATTATGTGCTTTGCCTACGTGTGTGTGTGTGTGTGTATGTGTGTGTGCCCCAAAAGTGCTTTTTTCACGAGGCAACTAGACTTTCTTGTTTTTCTTTGAAGACATTTCAGTTTTCATCCAAGAAGCTTCTTCAGCTCTGATTGGATGGTGGGGAATGGCAGGATTTATACTCCTTGCAGACAGCTGGTCATTTGCATTCTTTTAGCGAGTGCAAATGACCAGCTGTCTGCAAGGAGTATAAATCCTTCAATTCCCATGCAATCAGAGCTGAAGAAGCTTCTTGGATGAGAAGCAAAACAAAGAAAAATCAAGAAAGTCCAGTTGCCTGTGAAAAAAACACCTTTGGGACAACTGTGACCTGGATGACTGAGAATCTCCACAGATGTGTTTGTGTGTGTGTGTATGCGCACGCGCGCGCACATGCCTGCACTAGCCATGCAATACCTTCTCTTGCCATATCTCTTTTCTGTTGTTTAATTAGTCTTGTAGGATTCAATAAGCCTTCAGGTGTACTAGAACATTTATAGCATGAGAAGTTCCATTTGTAAGGGAGTGAATCTTCTTCACTAGCCTTCAGATATTCTTCCAATTCTTCTTTAACAGTCTGGTATACTTGTAACATTCCACGCCCTCCCATGCTCCTTTGTAAGTAGAGTCTCTCTCAACATTTACCTCATTTAATTGAGGACTACCTGTATTATTTCCAGGAATAAATATTTGGGGATAAATGAACAATCTGAAATTTCATGAAGGGCCTGACAAATTAAAGGGTTTGGGAATCTCTACTCTAACTATTACACCATGCTCCCTTTCAAATGGAACTTCTCATGATGTAACTATCCTTTTACAAGGCCTCTGGAGCCATGCAATTGACTGGCACTATATCATCCACCCATTTCCCTCCGAAGCAGATAAGGCACAGATCAAAACTGATGATTTGTGATACTGGCAGTATCACAGTATCATTGCAGACTTCAGGATGTTTGCATGCGCACCTACACTTGCTCCCCCACCACAAAAACAAATGTGGCTAAAATGGGAATAGGGCATTTGAAAGTTATGCAACCATTTGTCTGAAATGTTATAGGGCTTCCTGCTTTAGTAGGGGTTGGACTAGAAGACCTCCAAGGTCCCTTCCAACTCTCTATTATTCTGTTATTCTCTTTGGGCTACCGCAAGGAAAACTGGTTGATTCAGGAGGAATCTTCACCTTTGCAGAGTTGGTATTCATTTTGGATGCTTTGGGCATGAAGCTAATAGCTATGTGGAAGTACCTTAATTTTCTGTGAAAAGGCAGCCGTTATAAAACAAACTAATGGACATATTTACTTTCATAAATAAGCGGAAAAATATGCAAACCATAATTATGCAGGTGTGAAATTGTGTTGAATTTCAGTGGAATGATTTTGGAAGATGTGGAACTAAGTAGCTGCCCATGATATACAGTATAGGCTTTCCGACTATCCACTGAGGGATTCACTTTTGGTGCTTGAATTCACTCCTTTTTAAAAACTATTTGAAATGTTAATAAAAATAAGTGTGAAGGATGTGTACTACAAAGCAAAGCATCAACTTGCAGAGATTGTGGACTCCATACTGGCCTTGTAAACATACTAGCAAAGTATGGCAGATTTTTATAGGCCTGGGTTATGCTTTGAATTTTGACCAACTGTCTGGGGAAAAAAGATAAATTGGATGGCTTTAGCAAGGGGAGGGGGGGGAGTTATGGAGAGGCAATCATTTTGTGAAAAGCCCTTGACATGCTCTTGAGGTAGTCCCTAAAGATACTTAAGACATTCAATCTCAAAACTCAGATATTCACAGTCTTTGAGGCATTTTGTCACTCTGACAATTAGGAAAAACATCGAATTTATATTCACTCCTCCAAACATTACATCACTTATCTCCTAGTACATGTGCTTATGAATTTGGCAATAATTATTGTCTCTGTAGCAGCCTCTTCCGTCTGGAATAAAGTTTCACCCAAGATCTCAATGGCCTGCACTCTGCTATTGTTAGAAGAGCTGTGAAGAAGACCTGGCTCTTGACTCAAAACTTTGGGCAAGAAATGGTGAGACACCTTGCTACAGTCCATCTAGTCTGTCACCCTTGCCATTTTTATCTTTTATCGATCTTATAGGTAGTCCTCAATTTACAACCACAATCAGGGTAAGAAAATTCATTGTTAAGCAGTGTGATAAGTGAGGCATCCTATGACTGCACCTGATTTTACAACCTTTTTTGCCACAGTCATTTTGCAAGATATCACAGGATCCCAATTTGGAACCTTCCCTGCCAGCTTCTCCGTTGACTTTGCTTGTCGGAAGCCAGCTGGGAAAGTCACAAATGGTGATCACATGACCCCAGGATGCTGCAACTATCATAAATAGATGCCAGTCTCCAAGAGGCAAACAGGCCTGCAGAGATGCTACGATGATGTAAGTGCGAGGATCAGTCATAACTCACTTTTTTCAGCACTGTCGTAACTTTGAACGGTTGCTAAACCAATAAGTCAAGGACTAATTAATGATCAAAAATCATGAATTCTAATTTCTTTGATTGTTTTGAGCTGCCCAGAGTTACTGAGAGACAGGCGGCATACAAGTGTAATTATTATCTCTTACTTTCAGAGCTATCACAATAAAACGATCAAAAGAAGTAACTCACCTGCTATTTCACTCTGTGTGTTTGGAGTGCAGTCCAAGCTATCAGCCACCACTCAATGTTCCTGGAGAATTTCCCGAACACCGAATTCCCCAAATCAATTGTGTTTTGAGAACTCCACTTCCACTGTCACCAAATCCAGATACTGATGTGTCTTGTCAACCTAGACTTCAGACTCCATCAACTTTGATACACGAGCACTCCAGTGATCCAGTAACTTTAAAATAGACTGTAAACACATTTCTTGAATAATACATTTCTTAAATATTGGTGTTTTATGAGTGGAAAACCACGTTATGGAACATTATCAATCAATCAATCAACCAACAGCAAAAGGGTATGGTGGAAAAAATATGTTAAGTACTCAACCTCCAATCTTTCCAAATCTGAGCAGTTCTAGTTTAATGGCAAAGAAATAATTAAACAAAATCACAGCCGTCTTAACGAGCAGGGAGAGAGCATCGTTCAGACAAATGCATTTCGGAGATGGGGCGCGGGTTGACAACCGCACTTAAGAAAGGAGGCGATTCGCTTCCGGTCAGTTCGCAGAAATCCCGCTGCGCTGGACAGAGACGAAGGAATCGAAGGAATACAGCGATCGCATTTGCAAAACGCTTCAAAGCAATAATGCTGCAGCCCACCCATCCAAGGAGAAACGGGGAACGCAGTTATGAAAACAGTAAGCATTAACAAAAATCGTCTCCAACAAGCATTTACTCGGGCGTAGGCCTCTCGTACCACTGATCCAGCAGTCAAACGCAAAGCAAAGCAAAGCGAAAGCGAGAGCATTAAAGGAAGCGAACCGGATGGGGGAAGGCAGCGCGCCGCACGGGCGGGCAACACCGCTCTAAAAAAACTGATTAGAAAATCCGGTGGAGCAAGGGAAGGCGGGGGAGGGGGGGAGAGGGAGAGAAAGAGGCGGAGCCTTCTCCGCTGAATGACTCGGACGCGCAGCCAACGGGCTCGGCGGTTGGACGCCCGGCGGGTGGAGCTCCGCGGTGACCAATGGAAAGCGGCGCGTGGCCCGGAGCGAACGCCTCAAATCCTCCGGGCTCTCAGCTGATTGTTTCTCGGGAGCAAGAGTTGGTTCGGCGAAAGGGAGCCGGCGCTGCAGAGAGGCGGGCAGGCGGGCGGGCGGGCGGCGAGCCGGCGAGCGGAGGACAAAGGGAGGGCGGCGGGGGCTCCCCCACTCCGGGTGACCTGCATGGCTCTCTGATTCGTCCGGCGAGAGCGAAGCGGGACGTCCCCCCCCCTCCCGCGGCCCTGAAATTGCACTTTATCTCGTTTTTGCACACTCGCTCCGCCCCCCCCCCGTTATGGTCGGGCTAGGAGCGATGGGACTCGGCGGGTCTGATCCTCTTGGCCCCTTCCCCGCTCTGGAGTTGGGGCTGAGCGTCCTGTACACGCTCCTCTACGCCGGCCTCTTCCTCTTCACTTACCTGCAGCTTTGGCTGCTGTTCTACTACCGGGAGAAGCGGCTCAGCTACCGCACCGTGTGCCTCTTCCTTTGCCTGCTCTGGGCAGCGCTGCGCACCGTCCTCTTCTCTTTCTACCTGCAAACGTCCAGCCAAGCCGTGGAGCTCCGGCTCCAGCCGTTCCCACACTGGTTGCTCTTCTGCTTCCCGGTCTGCCTGCTCTTCGCCACCAATTGCCTCCTCAACCTCTACTTCGCCGAGGTAAGTGGGAAGCTCAGCTTTGCCGGCGCCGGCTCTTTTTTAAACTCTTTTGCAACGGGATGCCGTAAACAAGGGGCACAATGAGCGGCGGCGAGCCGGGCACGCCTCCCCTTCTTCTGCATGTTGCTTTTTTTTTTTTTCCCCGTTTGTGTCATGTTTACCACATTCTGGTGCATTTGCAAACGAGCCTTTCGATGGTTTTCCTGCCCTCCCTCCGCCTACTGTCTGAACGAACAAACAAGCTTCGGGGGGAGGCTCGGCTCGAGCGCGTAACGAGGCGAGCAAAACCGCGCTACGAGGCAAAACCCCGGGGTGGCATACAGTATCTGTAGCAGGAGGCTTGCGGTGTAACAAATGTTGCCCTTAAAGTGCACACCAAAAAACCCTTCGCGGTTCTGGATGCAGCACAGTTAATGCGGTTACTTTTTGGGGAAACCGTAGATCGGTATTTCTTTAAGAGTGAAGCAAACACGAATAGCAACAGCCTAGGTTGCTCAGCTGGGATAGGGACGGCTGACAGCCATTACGTCATTGCTTTGGGCTTTCTTCTCCACCTCCTATTGTTGCTGCCTTTCTTAAAATACTATTTTAAAAAAGACTTGGCTCTTTTCCCCACCACCCCCTTTCTCCCCCCCCCTTTTTTTTTTTTTTTTGCTGCAGAAGATATAGCATCTTGCAACATGGTAGTTTTGGCATTTTTTAACTTGACTGGGTCACATCTGAAATGTTAATATGATCTTTGTGTGGCTGCTGGATTAATTTCCAAGGCCCCCCCCTCCCCCTTTGAGGCTTGCTGATCAGCTGTTTTCAAATCCTTAGTGTCATCTTTGTTTTTTTAGCTTCACGTATTGAAACAAAGCCAATGGCCCAATCCTTACAGCTGCAGCAAGGTTTGGATGGCCTTTTAGGGGTCCCTCGTTGCAATCTTATGCCTAAACAACAAAGAATTTTTGACACTTGAGAAAGATGTGTTTGCGCCATGATACAATCTACTCTCTTAGACGCATCTTCCCTTATAAGGTGGATGCTTTACTTTCCAGCAAAGTACCTGAAATTGCAGCTTTGTCTGGTTTCAATTATGCATGTCTGGTGAGTGATCTAGGTAAACTTTTTCCTATGAAATGGCATGTATCATCTTTATGTTGCGCTTCCTCCAGTTATTGGGAAATTGTTACTTCTCGGACAAACCTGCAGACCATCCTTTCCCTCGCACTGCAAAATTGTATTGTCACTTAGGAGGCAGCCTCCACAATGACTTCATTCTCTGAGAAACTCAGGGGTGTTCACATGATGAGCACAAGAGAGCGGCTGTTCTTGCCATGAAAAATGAAAATGTTTGTTTTGTGAGCAAGCCTTAACATTTTTGGGAGGACAGGGAGCTCAAACTAACTGGCTGACATCTCACATGTGGGTGGAATTGGAATTGAGAAGGTTTTTGTTTTTAAACTGGGTATTTGGAGGCTCAGTGCTGTTTTGCACTAATAAACACAGGGAAAACTGTAAACTCTCCAATCAGTATTCAGTGAGTATGATAAATGGCAGGTCCAAAAGTCACAAAAAGGGAAAGGGGTCACCTACCCTAACTCTTAAGGTAGTGCGTGTGTGATATGAACGCAAGGAGGCAAATAGTTCCTGAAACCTGGAGCACCTCTACTGTATTGGACCATTTTTAACATAACCCATTGCAATGAACAGACAAAATATTTGAGTACCGGTAGCATAACCAGCTATAATATGGAGTCAGGTCTCTGGTGTTGGTTGATTGCTTAAAAAACAACAACAATAATGCAACACAGTTCCTCTTTCCTTCAAGGGAAGCAACCCATGTCATTTTCTTTTAGAGAAAAAAAAAACTGGAAATCTAAAGCTGTTTGTTCCCTATTAAGAAATGGGGAACTTGGAAAGAGTAGAGTTTATCTATTTACTTAGTTGATATTCTAGAACAACCTTTGTCTATTGTACTTAGCAAAGAAAGATGGGATTTGTGATTCATCTGCTATGCAGGATACCAGATTGGGGAAGGCTGGGGAATGACTGCACTTCAAATAGGGACTGCATCCAGCTTGTTAAGGTTAAGAGTGTGGGCAGGTATTATGAAGAGACCGTAGCAATCTATGATAATGTTTGATAAATCCCAATGTAATATGAATCCCAAGAATGTTGGGTAGCATGGGAGCTGATTAAATCAGTGAAATAGATGCTGAGCAATAATTTAGGATAAATGAATGACGTCACCTCCACATGAGACGGGCAGCATCTACGTTGAATAAATATTTTTAATTTGCAAATGCTGAAGAAAATGATTCCAGCTTGCAAGATCCTCTGTAATCCAGAACAGTAGGGAGCAAGATCAAGTCCTCAAGCAAAATTTGTCATCGTGAACTTTGTACCCATCCCTTTGAGCATATATATTTTGCCTATAAAAATAAATTTACTCTTGAACGATTACTGATTGAAAATTCTAATCACAGATTCTAAAATGTATTAAGGGAAATACCAAATAGCACCTAGCCAATAACATTGCAATTTTGCAGGATATGGAAGATTGGGTGAGGTTAATCCCAAGCCAACCTGGTTGGCCACAAATCAAGTTCAACAGAATTGTGACAGCTTATTTCAGTGCCCTCTGAGCCATCTACATTTGGCCCCCAGTCAAGCTATGCTGCCATTCCATCAAAATAATATGTACACAAAATGAACCTTGGGTATGTTTCTTCAGTGCAAATAAAGTGTAGTTGGGAACTGTGCATGAAGATGCAGGATTTTAAAAATATTAATTTTGCAGTTTAGAGATCCCAAGCTCAAACGTGTCTCGGGTAGAAAAGCCTATCGATGGGGGAAAAGTGGTGCAGAAAGCTTTGCGGAGTTCAGATACCTTCTGTCTCTCTTGTGCCACCTTTTCAAAAATACATGTGTTGTATATTATACTTCTCTGAGATATAAAATACTTTATATGATCTCTTATATGTGTACGGCGGGAAGTGTTTTTGAACACAAAGGAAAGGAGTGTTTCACAAAAGGATTGGGTTCACAAATCATGCTAAGCTATGTCTTGTTTTCATTTATTTTCTTTAGCCAAGCAGCCTCAGTGATAGAGTGCAGACCCTGTAACAGAATAAGGGGGAGTACTAATATAAACATGGCAAAGCAAAGAGGAGGGAAGTTTTCTATATATTCAAGCAAAGATGAGAGTTTTTGAAATATTTTAAATTTAAAAAAACATGGCTGTACAGATAAGTATGATTCCAAATACTTTATTCAATATCCAGAGTCTGTATAAGTATGTTTCTTTTGTGTGTGTGTGTGGTTTAGGAGGGCAAAATTAGCTTATTAGATAAGATTTGAATAAAGTATTCAAAAAAATCTAAATTTTCTGATGTGTAGGAAAAAAATATTTTTATGGGAATATTGGGAAAATGAACAATTAAGCCTCATACAACTTTGAAACTACCTAACGTGCCTGAAGTGGAATATTTTCCAGCCCACAACCTCAAAGGTAAGAGTCCCTGGACAATGAGGGTATTGTTGGGACTAAGTTCAACAAACACAGAGAAAACATGGACCCTCCAAATCAATATTTTGCTCTCCCAGGTAGAACTGGGAATGGCTCTCTGGATTACCCACAAGATGAATGCCTTCCTGATAATAGAGGCAGCACTGGCCATTTCTTTTGAACAAATGATCTAAGCTGAATTTCTTTTTCTTAGGAAACAATATTGACCAAAAATGTATCCGTGTTTATGGTCCTTCTGCTTGGCCTCGAAAGTTAGTTTAGCCTGCATAGATGGGGTGGATGTCAGTTCCCACCCATGTGCTCAGCCCAGTACTAGTCACATCTTGATGGAACCATCTGAAGTGGAGAGCCTTCATTATGCTAGAAATATGATTTAGAACCTTATATGTGGAAGAGATTATCAAGGAGGGGCTTTTTTTAATAGCTTGCTCTCACCGTATGGAGGGCAGAATGAATTGAGAATTTCCCTTTATTTTGAACTGTGAAAAACTTGGACGTCACCGGAACTTAAGCCTTACAGTTAGTCTCTTAGTCGAACTCACGATGATGGTTGAAAAGTACCTTTCATCCTGGACGGTTTGGTTCTATTCTTCCTTCGGAGAAGTGTAACTATCTAACTTCAACCGGTCCACTATAAGGGAACGTCTGATTGTAAGACGAACGTCTACTACTTTCTCTGCCACCTTCTTGCCTCCTCTCAGCCCACACATTTACAGATTGCTGCTGTGTCTGACAAAGAGCCAGACTGGACTCCTAACTCTCACAGATGTTTAACTTGAAGTAACCTTAATGTAAACACAATAGCAAGAAAGCAGTATCTATAATATCTTCAGAAAGCTTTTTTTTTTAAATTGAATCTTCTGTACAATAGGTAATTTCAGAAGGTTAAATACCAACCCCATAGTAAAGTGTGGGGTAGTAAAAAGTTTGTCAACTTGGGATGTATAGATATAATCATACAAAACTGAAGCTCCACTGTTATCTGGGTATGGTGGGTGTTATATCTTTATCAAGTAAAGAGATTTGCTTCTCTTTATTTAACAAACTATGGCTAATGGAGAAAAGGATATGTGACCCCACCATAAGTACATTCCACTGAGTTCCTTTTCCAGTAATTGAAAAGTTAAGGGAGATGTTGGGAAGTTCATTGTTTCTTCTTGCAAGCATACGTATGTCTTAGTTCTATATGTTTCTTCTTAAAAGTATATCTCGAAGACAACCAATAGCAAGATATAGATGGAGCCAGTTAAAGAGACAATGAGTGCACCATTGGAAGATCTAAAACAGGGCTTTTCAACCTTTTCACCCATTGTACCACTTTTAGGATATGGCAACATCCGAGTACCACCAGTCGCCTAGCAAGGTGTCAAAAACTTGATGACCAAAAAAAAAAAGGAAAAAAGTGATAAAGTACAGGTAGTCCTCGACTTACAACAGTTCGCTTAGTGACTGTTCGAACTTACAATGGCACTGAAAAAAGTGCCCCCCCCCAAGGCACAGCCGAGCAAGACGCCTGCCCGCTCGGCGGTGCTGTTCCTCCTCTCCCAGGTTTTCATTGTTGTAAGCATTTCTGTTGAGGATTGGCAGCGGGGGTGGGGTGGGGTGGTGTTTGCTTTTTATTCCCCCCGTCTGCTGGATGGTTGCAGCAGGTTTTGGTCACTTCACAAGACCCTGGGACACTGTGACCGTCATAAATATGAATCAGTTGCCAAGCATCTGAATGTAAATCACAAGACCCTGGAGATGCTGCAACATTCCAGCTGATCGGCACTTCTTCTGGGCTCAGCAAAAGCGCCAGGATCAGCGCTGAGCTCCAGCTGGAGCCTGGCGCTGATCCTGGCACTTCCGCTGAGCCCTGACAGCCCTGCAGCTCCAGCCGTCTCTCGCTCAGGCTTGTGCAGTGCTGCCACCGGCTCAGCTCATTCCCCTCCCCCGCTACCACTTTTCTAGGATGGTCGCGTACCACCTGCCAGGTGCCAATGTACCACAGGTGGTACCCGTACCACTGGTTGAAAAGCCCTGATCTAAAAGAGTAGATTAGGGGCAGATCATTATGGAGATAATCTATGTGAACACTAAGAGTTGCTTCCAACTTGAAAGCACATCAGTCTATCGGTTAATATGTTCTACTCAACTGTGTTTACCATAATTAAATAAAAGTTTGCATTGTCTTCTTTCCTATCTGCCCCAAAAGACCGATTTTACCACAGTCTGGTAAGAGCTTTATACAGTCTTCAATTAAATAGATAGCTGTATCCAAAACTATATGTACATTTTTTTTGCACGCATTCTGATTTTAAACCATTTTTCTTCCCACCAAAGTACCGTAGTTAGTTCTTTATCAGGGTTGGAGATCATCCTGTTTTCATCTTTTGCTGGATCTGGGCCCAGCAGTTTTCCTAATATTGCTCCTGAGGCTAAAACCTGGGACCTTGTGCCAAATCCCTTCTGCATTTTATAGAATGGAACCAAGCAATACATGGAAGAACCAAGTACATGGAAAAATCATCATCTCTTTTGCAGTAGAATATTATGATAAAAAGTATGTAAATCAGGGGTGTCAAACTGGCAGCCCGTGGGCTGGATGCAACATGCAGAAGCCGCGCCCACCCCAGCTCCAGCAAGGGGGAAAAAGTTGCGATATGTCGTGACACGTCACGTGAGATGAGTTTGACACCACTGATGTAAATAGATATAGCTGATGGGTCAGTATTTATCTTCTACCAAAGGACTTTTTCTGGAAGTAGTTCCAAAATATGGGAAGCATTGCACCAAAGCTAGAATGTAGGAAGTTAAGAAAATGTTGTAGGTAATCCTCGAGTTACAACTGTAATGCAGCCTACCCTTTACAGTTATAAGTCATAATGGTCATAAAATGGGCCAGTCATGTGACCAACCCAATTTTACTATCTTTTTTGGGGGGTGATTGTTAAGCAAACCCATTGATCGCTGTGGCATGGTTTTGCCAAAAAACAGAACTGCTGGTTTTCAGCAAAACCATCATGAAACTATGAGATACTGCAACATAAATGCATTCATGTTGCTGAGCTCCTGAGGTGTGTGGTCATGTGACCGGGGGAGGGAATGACTATTGAAACTTCAGATCCAGGTTGTAAGTTTCCTTTTTCGGGTCCATCATAACTTCAAAAGGTCACTAAGTGACCAGTCATAAATCGAGGACTATCTGTATGGGGGGAAAAATCAATTGTCTTGACTTCTGAGAATCTCAACATGGAGAGTAATTGAATAAAAGCTAGCCATTCTATTTCAGTTACAATTTTTCACCTCAAATGTTCACATTGAAATCATGGTTTTCAACAATACTCCAGATGACTTAATGGAGCAGACCTGCCAGATGCATACAAAGCAATACATTCTTGCTTATTGATCTACAATTTCATCGGTTGATCCCTTTGAAAGATTGCATATACTGGAAAGCAATGCTTGAAATAAAGTCATATGGAAAAAATATTTTAAGATCTTAATTTAGAAACCAGAAACTGCTCATTATGAATTGGTCAGCAATAATTTTCTGTGAACGTTTAATAAATAGGTAATATTTATATTACCACAAGTAATATAAAAGGAGTGGGTTTTTTGTTGTTGTGGTTTTTGATCCCTGTTAATTGCAAGAGTATGTCACAATGAAATGCTACATCTAGATTCAGAGATGGTTCACTGAAAGAAAACCCACTTCCTCAAGACTGGCTTGTAGATATGGTCTTAAACTTCAGAAACAAAGAATCATGTGCATATTCTTCATGTTTTTAGGATGTGCTTTTATATTGGAGTTTATGACAGTATAGACAGGAATAGAACAGCGCTATTACTCAAAACTATTCGTGTGTACTTAGAGGTAACCCAACCCCCAGTCCGTGGACCAGTAGCAGGCCACAACATGCCAGCAACCGGTCTGCACAAACAAGCAAAGTCCCATCCGTGGGATGCAGACAGCACACAAAATGACATCCCCTCTGGTCCGTGGAAAAACCTCTGTCCACGGAACCGGTCCCTGGTGCCCAAATGGTTGGGGGCCTCTGCTCTACTTGATTCAGTGTAGGTCACTCAGCTCGATACAATTGTACTGTTTACAGATAATGTATAAATGTATGTATGCACACACATCAATATTTTACATTGTGCCTTATTTTAAAAAATCTTTAAAACCTGGTGTTTTGCACTCAGGACGTACTAAACTTACTACCTCAGGGAATTCTCAGGAGAACGGAGACGTCTCCATAAAACCAAGAAATAAATACGTAAAACTGCAAAAACTTTTGACGGTATCTTTGTAGTAAATCTATATCATATGTTTACAAGACTTATCTATTTATTTACTTGGTATTACTCCAGTTTGTAATCCCTCTAGAGACTTAAGACAATTCCCACTAATTGTTTACAAACCATGGCATCTTTTCCACTCACCCTCCTTTTCATACTTCCAATAGAAAAATTCTGTATTTGTGCTTGCGTGTTATTAAAATGTTTTTGGTCCATTGTGACTCTTGAACTTGTGCAATATATAGTTTTTTTTCTTAAATAAAGCATTTTCTTTTTTTAAGGTTATTTTCAAAGTCAAGTGCGCAGCTGAGTTCAACAAATACAAGTAAGTTTCGCTTTAATCTGTATATATTGTGGCCGATTGATCAACATATTTTAAAGATGTCTTTAGTGAATTGAAGAGCCCAATGTGCTGGAACAGAAACTGCATTACCATCTGTTTTTTAATTTGTATTCTTGCATCAAGCCAAATGTTGAAGGTTTGAGGGTTGAAATTAATGCATAGCAAAGTAAAACTTTTCCATGGGACCTATTAATCCTAACAGCTTTATAACATTCTACAAAAGCTCAAAGTTGCTTGTATAAAATAGGATTTGAAAAAACCTGATTATATCACTTCGACAAAGAACAGGGCATTCAGAGCAAATACGCTGTAGGTTTACTTCTAATAGCAGGACTGGGCCATGGAGCAGATTAAGCAGATGCTGTCCACCTGCAGATTGCTGTGGGTACACGTTGGACATGGGAAGAGACGTGTCTTACACCATATAAATGTATCTCAAACATGCTTATTGTTTGTATAAAGGCAGCATTATTCAAATATGATCATTAATCCAAAAGAACAAAGCAAAGATTAGGAGAACGGATCAGAAAGAAGGCTGTGCTGGAGACCAACTGCCCTTTTTCTTTTCTTTCCAGGACTTTCTTGTACATGGGGTCTGTATTCATCAGCCTCCTCTTCATCTTTGTGAACCTGACATGTGCATTATTGGCACAGGATAATGTTCCAGAGGATCAGCTAAGGTGGACGGTTTTTGCCCGGGCCTTGATCAATGATAGTCTCTTCATTCTTTCGGCCATCGTGTTAGCTTGCTGCATGTGCAAACTTTCCAAAGTGTCTTCAGCCAATGTTTACCTCGAGTCCAAGGTAAGGAAGCAGCAGCACAAACTTCTCTATTACAATCTGTCAAGTTCTGAGTAAGAAGATGATCCGTATTTCAGACACAAAATAAAATAGGGGACACATACAAAGATGTTGTATTCCATTTTCAACATGGATTGGAAATGTGGGCAACTTTTTTAAAATTCTTTTAAAACTCCTAGTAGCCTAAAAGATAAGTAACAGCTGGGTTAAAGTATAATATACGCTGCTTTCAATGGAAGATCAAATAGCAAATTACTGTTTTTCCTCTTACTTTTAAAAACCTCTGAGAAGAAATTCTGTGCTCGCTTTATGCCTCGGAGGCAGCTTTTTGTTTAATGATTAGGTAAGAAAGTTCCTAGAAAGCGGGAAGGGGTTAATTTACTTTAGAGTTAATAGGCTTTTTTTTTAAAGTGGAATAGAATGCTTACCCCTAATGCACAATTGGCTTAGGAGTAGAGTCAATGTAATGGAATGATGAAATTCCCTTTAATGAAGGGCTGTGTCTCTGCATGTGGATCCATGCAGGGCTTTTATTGTATGGTTGCAGCATCCATCTTGATGTTTTTGACCCTGAGGGACACTGCTGGAGTGAGAGGTACTGTTCCATTGCAGTTGGACTTAAGCTATCTCATGCTCGTTTAGTGACAAAAAGTGAAAAAGACAGTCTAGTCTAGTGGGAAGCAAAATGGAGAAAATATACCTCCGATTACAAAACTATTATACTTACTTTTCCGCAGTTACTTTAGTTTTGCCTTCTTTACCTTTAACTATTGTTAGTGTAACATTCGTGCTCCTTGCTTCCTGTTGTCTCTTTATACCAGTGTTTCTCAACCTTGATCATTTTAAGATGGCTGGACTTCAACTCTCGGAATTCCCCAGCCAGCCATGCTGGGGAATTGAGGTCCATGCATAATTTATACTCAGCCACATTTGCTTTAAATATTCTTTTGCTTCAAGCAAATATTTATCAATACCCCCTAAGATAGAAGCGCCATAATTTGGGTATGGTGGTGGAACTTTACACATGCCGTGTTCATTGCAGTTATTGTTTTCTATATTCTTTTGACAGCATTCCCTATTTGTGGGAAGTGAATTGTCAAGATATTTTCGCTATAACATGCAGGCAATCTACAAAACAACTGCAAATGCTGCCTGCTTGGAAATAACTGTTTCATTTGTATAAATACAAAGTGGCAAACAATGCTGATGCAGGTCTTTTTACAATCAGAAGCCATCAGCTAGCTATGAATTAACTCTGCTAAGCAAGAAAGTGTTTTGAAAAGAAACATTGTCTTGCTTCTTAGCATCTTCTTCTTGGTAAGCCAATGATTAGTGTCTGGAATTATTCAGTCTTCTGCCGAAGTCTAATGAGCAACAGCAGTTTATTCTAGTTAAGAGGATCGTCCCAGATTGGATCAGTGGTAGTAGAATATTGTTCACTATCACCAGCCTCGTGTCAGAAAGGGAATCCCTGCAGCTGAAATCAAACATGAAGTTGACTTGGGAGAGAGTCAAACCGCTCTTGATGAAGTGCATTCTAACTATTGAACAATGTAAATGAATGTCCTCTCCTGTGTCCCTGGCAAATAGTTTTGAAAAAATAAAGACCTCTCCTATTGACCTTAATGCCCAGAAATATTCATGCTGAGATTGGCAGTTATAGCCATGTAAAACCTTTAAACTACTTTTGCAAAAAAAAACAACAAACTGGTAATCAAAGCTTCAGAATGGATATGACATATGCTGGTATCATGCATCAATTAACAATCCAGTTTTGCATCAATTAATCCAGTTTTGCATTAGTGCAAGCCTCTGGATGCTCATGAAGGGTGATCCTACATAGAATTCATTGCATTACTCCAATTGAGATGTATCTAGTTTCAAGTACAAACATCTTGGAAATATCTATACTTGGGATGCTGGATATGATTATGCAAATACAGTCTTTGTCACCGTTGCCATCTGAAAATCCAGAAACAACTTTAGGTTAGGCAGCACTCCTAAATTTCAAAGTGCTCTTGCAGAGAAGCTACATTTCCATCCAGAATATGCTAATTAGTTTCTGGAATTTCATAGCAAGTGTCTTGAAAATGTAGCCAGCTTTACATTTTTTTTTCCTTAGAGGAAAAGGAAGAATGGTAATTTATGTATTTATATTCTGCCACTTATCCTGTAAAGACATAGATTTTTCTACTTGTTTGCTTGTTCTGAGCATTCATTTCCAAAAAAGAGAATTACTGCCATCTTTGCATTGATATTGGTCTGTTTCATTCTTTAGTGAATAGAATGCTTTTATAGCCTTATCCTCATCTCATTGTGGTGATTCTCATTTTGCAGTTAACAAATGGTCTGGAAGAACTTAGGCCAAGGGAATGGATAATGAACATGAACCTTGGTGCCTAGTAGTACAAGATATTTTCTAATCTTTTCTTTTTACTCAGTCATATTATTTTTCTCCCAGAAATCTTCATAGCTTTTTGGTCAAAAAAATCATGTGGCTGGTATTATTCTCCCATCTGAAAAGTAATTTGACTGTTGCATAGCATCATAGCTATGTAGTTTGCTTTCAGACTTGAGTTCTGATTGTAGAAGAAGCATGTCACTGCTACAAAATCAGTAAAACCATTGTTGAAAATATTGCATGTAAGACTGAGCAGGAGATCTCTTCCTTCAAAGGCATGACTGCCTACATTTTAAGCACTGCAAGAGGTGACAGGAAGAGCAACAAATATAGGGGTGTCTTTATCAGTGTGACTCTTAGACTCGCCAAAAGCTTAGTTGCAAAGAGGATCCAAGTGAAGTCCGGAACCTCACAGAAGAGAAGAATTTGGTGGAAGGCTGGAAACATTTCATTCAGTCATGAGGACTAGTGAGGGAGAAGGCTCAAAACTTAAGGGAAAAATATTTGGAGAAGTTAGAGGTGGCAGAATTAGAGAAATAATGTTCACTGAACATGGATGTAATTTATTACTATTATGTATTAGTTTTCCTCTAGAAGCTTAGGATGGCACACATGGGCTTTTTACTTATTTTGTCTCACAAGGAGCAGTCTCTGGGTGGTGACTGCCCAGATCTCCTAGTGAGCTCCATAGTTGAATGTGGCCTTATACCTTAACCATTATATTACTCTTTTAAGTGTTAAAAGGTAGGATAAGGAAATCATCTAGCATATGTGGTATTCCTCCTATTCCTTGCTCTTTATTCAGGATAGTTATAATAGTTTCTTTTGTATTGGATTACTTATCAATTGAGCTAATAGGTTTTCAATTTCTGTCCTTCCTTTTACTAATAAGTACATGTTTGGGTCCTTAAAGCTAATGAAAGAAGAAATATCTTTTATATCACAGCTGGTTCCATGTAGCTGTATTGGGTTAGATCTGTCATGCAGAGTTTACTTTACTTAAAAGAAAAACTCAAGGCTTTCTTTAGATAGTGTTTACTTAACGGACTCTTTAAAGATCTTTTTGTCAACTTACTGTATTTAATACCTCTTTGTGTATTTTTTTTTTAACTAGGGCACATCTCTCTGCCAAGCTCTCCTTGTGGGTTCTGTTGTCATCCTTTTACACTCTTCAAGAGCTTTTTATAATTTGGTGGCAGTAATGATCACTCCAGACCATGCACCTAGTCCATTCAACTATGGTTGGGATAACCTTTCAGATAAGGTAATCAAGCTTTTCACACTTCTGTAGAAATAGCGAAAGATCACATCTAAGTTGGAACACTAATGTTGTCCACCCTTTTCCTTCACTGTGCCTCCCATGAATATCAACTGGGAGGAGGAACTATGGTGGGAGGCAGTTGAGAAGAGCACCAATGAGATCTATATATGTTGGAAAGCAACTTGAGATGAACTAATGAAGCTGCCTTATCCAGAACTGGCTAATTCATCCAAAGGATTAGGCTGTCAAAGGCTACAGGTCAAAAATGATCCAGTATGTGATCTGCATGTGCCTATCTATCTGTCCACAGATGTACATATGATTACATGTTTATGATAAAAGACAGTTTGCATTTGAGTACCAGTTACTGAGAACAGCTGCAAGGAAAATATCCTGCTTTGGAGCTTTTTGATGGTGATTTTGTTAACCAACATTAGGTGCGGTCCAGTTCTGTTACTATTATTCTGTGACAAAGTCCACATATGAGGCTAAGCCATAGCAATTGATTTTCCACAATACTAAGGCATGAATTATGGTTTATAAACAACAATGGCTTGGATTAAGATATCATATCAGTCCCAAAACAAACCAACCATGCTATGGCTTAACAAGGAGATAGGAAAGATCCCTAAGCATTCTTTCTTGGTTTCTGTTAATTCCAAGAGATAGCTATCCTTTGTTGTCTTGCCCATTAGCCCTGATTTTCCTTTTAACATGCCAAAAATTAAAATAGAGGCCTTCTAACGCCAAATTTTGCCTGTGGATTGTGAGGCTGTTCCTAGAATGGAAGGAAGGGGCTCAATTGAAAGATCCTATAATGAAAAAAAAATGGAGCCAATTTAACCACACATGTCTTGGGATTTAAGATTAGATCCAGTCCTTTGAACCAGCCTGAAATTCAACTGGAAACCAAAATACTAGACTTGTCTGTAAGTTTTATAGTATTGTGTTCACAATATGAGAAGTTTTAGGGCTTGCTGCTTTCATTTGTTTTTTTTAATGTATTTTATACACACACACACGCATGCACACACACACACACACACACATATGCAGCTTTTGGTTTAAAAAATAGTTCATGGTGGGAGGTAGGCTGTCGTTCCATCTGCAATCCTTGAGGGCCAATCCATAAAGAGCTCATTAAAATACTTTTGTTATTTTTTTCTCTGAATTTGTGTCCATATCTTGTTCCTACAGCTTCAAGGAAAAGAAGTTAACAGTGAGGAGTACGTGGTCTTTGGTGTGGTGCTTTTTCTCTGGGAGTTCGTCCCAACCATATTTGTGGTACTCTTCTTCCGAGCGCAGAGGTTGGCCCAGAATTTGGTATGGATTGAGATCAACTGTTACTCTTTTTCAATTATTACTTCAAAATAAGTGAATGCTCAACATTGTGGAGGGAAAACATGCAGAGGGATTTAGAACACAATGAAAATATTTCTTTGGGGGCAAAAGAGGACATTCCAAGTTGAGGCATGAATAGAAGACCACTTTATACCAAACTCTGTCCAAGGATATTGCTCATCAGCCCTTGGCAATAATGGGGACTCTGCCATCTTTCTGGCATCATGGAGTTGATTTGCCACAGAATTGGTATGTTATGCACAGTGGGATTATGATGTGACATTGGAAGAAAAAAGATCTTGTGGCTTTCACGTAGGATGCCTTGTACTCTGTCATTAAAACAAGAATTAGGACTATTGCATCCCAGAAAGTGCTGAGAGAAAATTTGTGAACCCTTTAGGACAGGGGTCTTCAAACCTGGCCCATTTATGACTTGTGGACTTCAGCTCCCAGAATTCCTCAGCCAGTGTGCCTGGCTGAGGAATTCTGGGAGTTGAAGTCCACAAGTCATAAATGGGCCACGTTTGAAGAGCCCTGCTTTAGGATAACCTTTAATCTCACTTGTTATAATTATCTGTGAGATCTGAGCTTCATGTAGGTCTATTAATAAAAAGATTTTGATAAATAACACCCAAAACAGTGTCATGCCTTTTTTAATCCAACTTTCCCTCCCTTTGTTGGAAAACTATATGATGCCCTAAAATAATCAGCAATCTTAAGGGGGTAGGTTGAGTCAGAGGTTTCAATCAGATGTAAACTTGAAGGGTTGTCTCCTATTTTTAAAAAACACATTGTCAGCCACCATAATATTCTACTTTCATAAGACAGATCTTTGAAAATGAATCATGTGGTGATCAAAATTGTTCTGTGATCCTCTGAAAAAGGACTGTTGATATTTGTGATGATTGAAAGGTCTACAAAACAATTGATACAGACTTTGACCTTCATCAGTCCATGGTCAGACAGATAGTGTACAAATAGAGAAAACACAATTCAGTTATTACTCTTTCCAAAGTGATCATTGAATGAATATCATCCCAAGGGCTTAGACTATAATACTTGGGAGATTGCAAAGGATCCCAGTGAAATGACAAAGGATTTTGGATTATGCTTACATTATCTGTTATTGTAGTTCATGAGTTCACTATAAGCAAGGATGGTATAAATAGAAAAATATTTATCCAAGGAGGAAGTGATGACTCTCAAGAAAGCACAGTGCTACCCAACCCAGATTTACCTAGACCCACCTGGATGATACAGCAGGTTATTAAAATAATGTCTTGTGGAAATAGGAGAAGTAACTTAAACAAAATATTTTTTCTGGAGAAAATAATAAGCAGTATGCTAGCAAAAGAGTCTTATCCCAATTGTGAAGTATAATGTTGAAGGTATCATGTTTGCAGCTTCAGGACCCAAGCAGATTGCAATCATTTAGATTTACCAGCAAATCATATTTACCAGCAAATTCTACAGAGCTGATTTGGTGTAGTAGTTAAAGCCACTTAGTTAGAAAGTGGAGACTGGGAGTTCTAATTCTGCCTTAGGCATGAAGCCAGCTGGATGACTGGAGTCAGTCTCTCTCTCTCTCTCTCAACCCTAGAAAGAAGATACTATCAAACTATTACTGAAAAAATATTCCAAGAAAACTGCATGGATTTGTTTATGGAATACCCAAGAGTTGGGGATGATTTAAAGGCAGATTCACAAAACCAAATTATGTAGGAGAATGTCAAGAGATCTACTCCTAAGAAAATGTGAGTTATTCAGCAAGGCAGTAATTCTGAACACAAAAGTAAATCTGCAAAAGAATAGCCAAAGTAGAAGTTTTACAGCCAATGCTCAATTCAAAACTTGAAGCAGTTCATGTACAGAGCCCCAACGATCATTGTTTTGAATTAGTTCTGCAAAGAAGACCTGGGCCAAATAATTTTAAGCTTGTGTGGGACTGATCAACAAGCAAGAAAAGTATTTGGTTGAGGTCATCACTGTTAAGGAAGTGCCACCAATTACTGTATCTCAAATTCACACACTTTTTTCCAACAGTCAGTAAACATTGACTCAGTGCATTCAATAAGGACAACAGAAAGCATACTGTTTTGTATGTTGCTGATTCAGAAATTCTCTTCATAAATTAGGCTTTAATCTGACTGCTGGTCACAGTATTACAGCATTATGAGTACTTCTGAGGGTTCACAGACTTTTCTCTCTTTACTGTATAAAAATGTTTCTCAAGGTGTAGGCTGGCTGGGGAACTCTGAGAGTTGAAATTCTACATTTTAAAGTTGCTGAGATTGAAAAATGCTGTTATATAACAGCTTTTGTTTAAAGCTTTTGACTGGCAAATTGAAGGGCATATTTCAAAAATGAACCGGTCAGAAAAAAACCAGTATGTTAAGATACGGTGAATTTTTAGTTGAACTGAATTGCATTAATTTAGTGTATTTCAGATAATTGCTACTTATTTAATAATTTCCCCTTCTCTTACATTAAAAAGTAAAATTCTACTGTAGCTTTTGCAGGCCCCTGGAGAATGCAGTCTGCAAAAGAGAATGGCAGCTATTTTAGTTACTTGATCTGAAGACTAATTTAATTTTGTTCATTACTTAGCAGTAGCACGTGCTGCTGTCATATGTCATATTTTGCTTAATTGGCTTGCACAAGATTGTTTCATATGCTAGTAGTTGTTTTCAACATCTTCTTTTCACTTTGCCTCCCCTCTCTTGTTGTAAAGACTCTGTAACTGCTACAGAGGATCTGACATCTCCTTCATTTATCAGACTGGAGTAGTTTATTACAAATGCTGTAAAAAGTTTTTTAAAATAACATGTATATCTACATATCTTGATTTTGGAAAAGGCAAAAAACTGGCATATTTTTCCTTCCAGATCTCTAAAGCAAATATTTTCTTTTGTTCTTAACTCCCCCCCCCCTTATTATCCCTCTTAACCCGAAAGGCACCTGCTGGAATGATCAACAGCCACAGTTACAGTTCACGGGCCTATTTCTTTGACAATCCAAGAAGATATGACAGTGATGATGACCTCCCAAGGCTTGGTGGAGGAAGGTAACTTGATTTCACTAAGAGGAGGGAAATATAGCTTACAGTAAAGACTGGCAGATTTGATGCTTATGGAACATCTATTTCAGCTGAAGATTCATTAGTTGGAGCCTGATGTAGCAATAGCAATAGCACTTAGACTTATATACCGCTTCACAGTGCTTTATAGCCCTCTCTAAGCAGTTTACAGAGTCAGCATATTGCCCCCAACAATCTGGGTCCTCATTTTACCGACCTCGGAAGGATGGAAGGCTGAATCAACCTTGAGCGGGTGAGAATCGAACTGCTGGCAGTCAGCAGAATTAGCCTGCAATACCGCATTCTAACCACTGTGTCACCACAGCTCATGTAGAAGTACTACACTTGGGATGTAAGACTCTGAAATGCATTTTGATCATTGGAACCAAACAGCTTGTTTCACTCCCTGCCATAGTTCTTCATTTTAGCAGTATGATGGGGTGTAATTTTATGCTGCTATGATTACATAATCAATTATTTTCTTTTTAGTTTACTGCAAATCAAGAGATCTAGTGATCTGTATATTTGCAACTATTCTCTAATATAAGCCAATACTATCACTATGTGCAGATTTGGGGCAGAAGCAATAGTAATTTTTTTACAGCCAGCAGACCACTAAAAAGTTTGAACCCCAGGTTTAATTGCTCAGACTCTTGGGCATCATGATATTCCAGTTGTTTATATTGCCAATGTTCTTGTCTATGCCCTGTTGTAATCTCTGCATAAATATTCTGTATGTTCTGCATAGATAGTAAAAAATATCCATTTTGGGATAATAAAAATGTAGTTTAAAAATAATGAATAAATATGAGAAAGGCTCTGCTAGGTCAACCCAATCAACATCTGATTTCTTCCGGGGATCAACCAGATGTCTTCTGGAAACTCAAAAGCAACACACGAAAGCTTTGTAACTTCAAACCTGGGAGTAATGACTGTCTATGCCCATTCACAAAGCAGAAGTCAGAAAGCTCTCACAATCTGCCTCTCCTTGTACAGTGAGGTTCTGTTTTTATTTTTACATGCTTCTTTCATTGTTGGACAACATGTTGAAGCTGCTGAATCCACCTTGCACTTCCTTAATTAGGAGCATAAATTGTCTGCTTTTTTCAGTGCTCCTTCAGGAACAGCAACTCCGGGTGGCCTTGTATATACAGTAGACCGCATTCCACAATTAGATACCTTTGCTGAAAAAAAATGGGTTCCTTAATTGTAGCTTTCCCCCCCCCAAAAAAAAATTGGCAGATAGCCATAAATATTAATGTTCAAATTAAGTCTGTTACTGTATTAAGGCAGTTGTCTCCAACATGAACATCTGCTATGTTTGTGGGAATTTGGGGAAGTGAAGTCTACATTTGGAGGATGCTTAGGTTGGAGAAGGTTGTGCAATGCTGACTTTTTGATGCTGCTATTTTCTAATGTGGTCTTTCTATGTCTTACTCTCCCAAATTTCCATTTTGTATTTTTCAGCTTGGCTACTCCTCAGAATTCTGGGTGGTATGGCTCTCTGACAGGGAACGACAGCTGCATCATGATTCCACCTTTGGTTGCACCTCCAATGGATGTTGCTCCACTGCTGTTCAGCCATGAAAGCTTGGAATCCAGAAGTCATCACAGTTCACATCCAAAGCCACCAAACTAATCCTAGAGTAGCTTTGGGGGAAGGGTTCCTGTGAGGTGTGAAAAACAGGACTCCCTTTAGGATCAGTCTTTTCCTTACAACCGATAACTGCAACCTGGTTAGAGAAAAAGAAATCCTAAAGTCCTAGGATTGAAAGGACATTGTCCTAAAGGTGTTGTATGAATCTCAGACCTGGAGGAATTCCCAGTGACCTCCAGGTTCCCCCTAATGCATATCGTAATTTCCATTGATCTTCTAATATGGGAATGGAACAATATTGGCTCATAGCTCTGCACTTTGGACTGGAGAGACCAATTGTTGCTATGTAGTACTGGAAATAACAAAAGCCAAAGGAGAGCATATTCTGAAAGCATTCTATTTTATTGGCCAACAGACCATGACTGTTGTCCAGATGGATATTTGCACTTTTAATCAACAATTTCCAAGGGATAGTTCTCTTCCCTCCCAATCTCCTCTTTGCAGTATCATGAAATGTTTGTTCCGGACAACACTTTTAAATTGCACATCTCTGGTTGGGAAAATTGTTCTGTCTTCCTATGATGGCAAACAACTCTACATATTTAACAGTGGAGAACTTTTGAAAGTGGGGTGGGATGAAGAATCTCTTTTGCTTTTAAATTCTTGGAGAGCATTTTATAAGTATGGCACAAGTGCCAGTCTCACAAGGATAACTTAGCTTGTGGTTATGTTTTGCCATCAATCATTACTGAGATTGCTAGAGCAAGTTCCATTATTGCATGTTTGTTATATTCCCTGCAGCGTCCTTGTGTTGTTTTGGCCTATTTCTAGCATTACAGTAATACTTCATTTTAAAGAACAGTAACTTATTTTATACTGGAAAAGCAGTTTCAGAGTGGGTTACAGGCCAGGTGGACCTATGAGAATTGTAGGCTTGTTTGGGGTGATGCATAGCCAACTGGTGCAGATGTCCTTCACTGCTTTGTCTGGCAACTGCTTTTATGTTCCACAATGGAATGAAAGCAAGACTGATTTCTTTGCAACCACAGAGATGTAAATTGCTCCTGGATTGCTTAACCACCACCCAAGAGCATCATTCTCTGAGAAAACAACTGTTTGGAATGTGAAGCAAAGTCATTTTTTCTTCTTCTTCCACCTACCAAGGAAACAGTAGTAGGCAATGAGATCACCAGGAGATGAGGCAAGCAGGGAAGATAAGGGCAACTGTAGCCATGGATGCATCTCCTGAAAGATTTGCAGTTAGATCCAGTCTAGTAGAAAGTGTTAATTATATCTGCCCCCACTCAGAAGTGTGCGATTCCTATTTATACTCCAGGCAACAGAGGCTTCTAAAAGTATTTTTTAGATTTCTGTTCTCAACTTCATGGCCTTCAGATGCATAGCATCAACTTCCAGTATTTTCTTGCTGCTTGGGAATTATGGGAGACATAGCCCCTAATGCATCTGGAAGATTTAAGGATGAGACAGCTTGGGGGAATGTAGAAAACTGAAGTACATCCATTTTTAACTTGAATCAGAACTACTGTACATCTTCTACTAGTGTTAACAGCCATAATTTCGCAAATGGCTTCAGCCAACTGTATTATTCTGAAGCTTTGGGATCAGTCTTTTTACAACCCATAACTGCAACTCTGCAGTTCTGCAACTGCAACTCTGTTAGAGCAAAAAAATTCCTAAATTCTTAGAATTGAAAGGACCTTTCCCTGAAGGTGTTGTATGAATCTCAGCCTGATGGAACTCTCAGTGACCTCCAGGTTTCCTGAACACTTTTTTGGGTGAATCTGCATACAGTGGGACCAAATGCATTTTATTCCCTCATGAAAAGGGTACATGTGCCTATGTACCCTTTAATAGAACTGTTGGGTTCCCACATACTCCTAGTTGAAAAGAAACTTAAAACACTACCCTAATGTTAAAACGGAGACAATGAACCTATTGCCCTCAAGAAGTGAATTAACAACCCCTAGCATCTCCAACTGATGTAACCCACAAAGAGGATTACAAGAAGCTATGGCTTACCATCCTTAAAGTGTGAGCCAGTTTGGTAAGGTGGTAAGGCATCTGGTTAGAAACTGGGAGACAATTCTAGTCCCACCTTAGGCATAAAACCAGCTGGGTACTTTTGGGCCACTCCCTCCCTCTCAGACTTAGGAAGGAAGCAATGGCAATCCATTTCTGAAAAACCTTGCTAAAAATACAGTGTCTTGTTCAGGCAGTGTATAGGAATCAAGACTGACTTGAAGATATAAAATAAAAGTCTGAGAAATAAATTCTTGGACTGTGTGTTTAGCATTTTGCTTCAATAAGGGTTTTAAAACTGAATTGAAGTTATCAGCTGGGGTGAACGTTTCTAAACATGACTAAATGGTTTTTGTTTCTAATCACTTCTCCCCTCTGTTATTACTAATGTATTACAACTCACTCCTTGGCCCAAGAGTAGGTACAGGGTAGACAGAAACCTTTAGAGTTACAAGTTCTTGAATTTCCATAGTGGCTTCCTAATCAGTTAATACTAATTCTCTGTAAAGTTGGTAAGTCTATCATTTCATCTTCCTCACAAGGCACATAAACTCAAAAAGTGGTAGACAAACTCTCTTTGTAATTAGGTAGATCATCTGGTGTGGAATAAGATTGTGATTAGGAGCACTCTCCATCTGGAGCAAAGACTGATTATCAAACTAGAACAGTGTTTCTCAACCTTGGCCACTTTAAGCTGTGTGGGCTTCAACTCCCAGAATTCCCTCCCATGGCTGACTAGGACTCCTGGGAGTTGAAGTCCACACATCTTACCGTGATCAAGGCTGAGAACCTGCATTACAGCATGAAGAGAGCTGGTGTATATAAACATCCATCTCCACTATGGTGTCTCCAAGTAGATTGGAACTGCAGCTGCCAGGGGTCATACTGGAGGAGGAAATCTAAGTGTTGAGAGTCTCCATAAATCCAAAAGAGGCCAGGTTGGGGAAGATTTACATAAACCATTAAGAGATGACTGCAAAACTATTAGGAGAAAATATTTAAATTTGAGGTGCTTCATTTTTCAAATCTCAAGCTGTTTCACCTCAGCTGCAACGCAAGTAGATTGTACTGCAGTTAACGGCTGCATTTCCCATGAGATAGGCTGGACAACTGAGTTGACTTTCCTGGATGTGCTAGGTATAGCTTCAGGTATTAATCACATGTGCACAGCCGTAAGCATTTCACATGTGCTGGGAGAAATATTTGCTGCACAATGTTCAAAATTTTGGGTAGGAAGAAGAGAGGTAATTTTTCAGTATTGACATGTGAAACTTAAGTTATTTCAAACATTCCTTGAGCATATTACTATAAGGCTCTGCTCTTAAGACCTCTCTCCTTCCCTCCCTGCTTAACTGGTCCTTGACTTGTAGCAAAAGTTTAGCCAAGACTTGAATTGTCTGCCCTTTTTTCAACAAGCCACCAAAGACTAGTTGAGCTAACTCCTTTCTCTGCCCCAAATATCCTGACTTTCTCCTTTATCAGTTTTATAATGCACTTGGAGCACTTTAAGTTTGTTTCTTGGGAGGGAAGGCTATTGCATAAAGGCCACGGGACTCTTTCTCTTTGCACTGAATTGCATTGAATGAAGATGGCTATTCCTTCCAGTCATAAGCTGAGCTTCTTTATTAAAGCGTTTGAGTCCGTTTTATTCACATGGCTGTTGAAATTCTGACTGCATTGAAGAGGGCCAGTCTTGCATTTTATTTATATCTGTTACTACTTTTTATAAATAATCAAGAAATTAAGCCTTTATCAAGAATGGGGTATTTTACGTGTGTTTTGTTTGACACTATTTGCCTGTTTTCTCTCCAATCACTGGAGAGGCTAAAAGAGGCAACCCTGGCTCTACCATGTTCATTTCCTCCTCTTGAATTGTAATGTTACATTTTAAAATAAAGAGGCTTCTTTTTATCTTGTGAAAAGACTACAGTTGACTTCTTCAGTTATTTTTGTCATCTTCTTCCCTGAATCTTCTTCCAAATTGCCAGAATATTGCTTTTCTGGTCTGCTGCCAGAAAAAATAAGCAGAACTTGGATAAGGTCTCAAAGGAGCTTTTTCAAAAGGCAACTGGACTGGTTTTTTTTCCTTGAAGAAGAAAACATTTCACCTCTCATCCAAGAAGCTTCACCAGTTGTGATGATGGGAGGAATGGAAGGATAGGTACTGACAGTTGAGACTGGATGGATAAGGGATAACAACTACAAACGCCTATAGACTTTCAAAAAGGCTACATGTGTACATTCTTATAACTCCGATGGTTTGAACAACTTGTACATATCTCCTAAAAGAACAGAAACCAGAACAGGCTTTTATGTAGTCCTTAAGATGTTCTCTAGTAAAATAGGAGGTAGAGCATTCACTATTTTAAAACATGAATGTATTTATTATATCTTCAAGTAAACGTGAAGGAGAAAGTTTAGGGAAAGTTATTAAAAGTCCCCCCCTACCCAAACTGTGTATTCCTAGATCACAATTCTAAAGTATATGGAATTGCACTTCCACAAACATTCTATGGAAGAGCTTCTATTTAAAATGGTGACTTTCCAAATACCAGTAGCTGTAACAAATCAGAATTTACATGCCTGAAGGGGACATTCTGGCTGTTTATCAGACGCAGCTTACCACACAAAATCTACATTTTAGCTTAGTATGTGTTAGTTAGGCTACCCTCAGCATGTGCTCAAGACTGAATAAACTACATGTGGAAGCATGTTGCAGGAACACCCCCCACCTATGAAAAATTTTCTTCATTCAACATTAATCCTTGTTTGTTGAAAGTTTATACTGTACTACCAGTCCTTCTTTAAAGAAAGCCATCACCACAGTGTAATTGTTAACACTTTCAACAACCATTCCTTCAAATCCCCCAAAGCCTCTTGGCCTCATTTTGGAAACATCAAAAGAAAGAGAAGTAAATAACATATGCACTCAGCTGTCATATCCAGTTTTTGTATTTACATCTACTTTTACATTCAAGTATTGTCCATCTCAGCTCCCAACCCCCAAGGCTAGTTAGCAAAGTTTGCATTATTCTCTTAGAAGTCCTCTCTACGCTGATTTAATCAAAAAGAAGGAAACTGGGGGGTGGGTTGGAAGTAGTCTTAATCTTTAATCTTATTTTGAAGTCTTTAATCTTCACAGTAAAGAGCAATTCAAGTACAAGACAAAATTATTTCTGTGCTTTCCTTGAAAATAGAATCAATCAATCAAAGAAGCATCATTTTACTAAACAAATAAGAAACTAAACACATAAAAGGTAGAGGCAGCTCCAAAATATTACATTCAGTGGTGAGGGCCAAAAAGCCTTTACTTTTTTTTTACTTTAAGCTTGAAATGCCCAGTTCCCATCTCATCAGCTTGTAATCTCAAGGGCTGGCCTAAATTAAGGCTGCCCTTCCCCTTAGGCCAATTTACAATAGCATATGTCCTGTTGAGGTTTCAGAGCTAATGGAAGGATTACCGAAATACAAGACCTGCTTGATCTGCAGGATCCAATTTCTGCTGAAGATCTTTTCTGCAACAGTAGGGAATTGGAAAGCCCAAGTGTAACTGTTATTGTATAACTGTATAACAACTGTATAACAGTTGTTCCCTGAGTAGCTTTTATTTTCCAGGCAATTAAAAAAAACTTCTCTAGGCTATTATAAACTAAGTTACAAATCTATCTAGCTCAGTTGCAGAAATTCCCTATGGTTTTATTGCAACCCCCTCCCCCCCAATGTTTATCTTGACACAGGAAAAATTTCCCCAATGTGAGTGGGGAAATTCCCATGGATTCAATTCCCAGAATTCCCCAACCACCTACTTGTTGCTGAGAATTCTGGGAACACTGTACCCAAGTTGGGGAAGTCTGGCACAAAGCAACAGCTTGGCAAATATGGAGTGTTCTTTTCATGAAAAATTTCCGGAGGGAACCTTAAACTCTCACACCAGGGTATAAAATGTTGCAATCTAGTGTCAAAATTGCACCAAGCCGGGCTAATAAGCAAGATGAGAGGGGATCGTGAGTACAGATATAAATTTCTTTTTTTTACCCCTGGCACCTTCCTTGGTTTACTCTGGAAATGCTGTGGATTATGCTAAAAGGGAAAAATTAAGGTGTAATTTTACCCCAACTTCTGAAGGATATTATTAAAACTTGTAAAAGGTTCATAATCTACAGCTCTGTAAAATGGAGCACAACAGCTATAACATTCAAAACCCTGTGCAATGACTTTCACTGTTAAACATTTAAATATCTTGTTTTATGATCAGTATTTCCTTTATTGAACCTTCTAATCTTTCCTTTAATCACCAAAAGATTGTGTGGAGTAAACACACTCAATGGAATGTACAACTAAAAACAGTGAGTAAAAAAATAGGATCCTAATAGGGCTGTAACCCCTTTATGGATTACTGCCTTGTCGTGGCGAAGGGGCTTGCGTAACTCAATGAAGCTATGAGCTATGCCGTGCAGGGCCACCCAAGACGGGCAGGTCATAGTAGAGAGTTCTGACAAAATGTGATCCACTGGAGAAGGAAATGGCAAACCACTCCAGTATCTTTGCCATGAAAACCCCATGGACAGTACTAAAAGGCAAAAAGATATGACGCTGGAAGATGAGCCCCTCAGGTCGGAAGGTGTACATCACCCTGCCAACAAAAGTGTGTATAGTCAAGGCCATGGTTTTCCCAGTTGCAATGTATGGATGTGAAAGTTGGACCATAAGAAAGGCTGAGCGACAAAGAATTGAGGCCTTTGAACTATGGTGCTGGAGAAGACTCCTGCGAGTCCCTTGGACTGCAAAGCGTTCAAACCAGTCAGTCCTAGAAGAGATCAACCCTGACTGCTCTTTAGAAGGCCAGATCCTGAAGTTGAAACTCAAATACTTTGGCCACCTAATGAGAAGGAAGGACTCACTGGAGAAGGGCCTAATACTGGGAAAGATTGAGGGCAATAGAAGAAGGGGACGACAGAGAATGAGGTGGCTGGATGGAGTCACTGAAGCAGTAGGCGTGAACTTAAATGGACTCCAGAAGATGGTAGAGGACAGGAAGACCTGGAGGAACGTTGTCCATGGGGTCGCGATGGGTCGGACACGACTTCGCAATTAACAACAAATAGGGCTGTAAAGGTGGTTCTGAATTTGGGAGGTGTGGAATCACAAATCATTTTTCTGCAACTCCTTAAACCAAACCTGAATTTTTCTGCAGAATAATCAGGCAGTCCTAATAAAAGACAGATCTGTTTCAAATTGTTCTTAAAGTTCTTCTGTGGCGTAGCTTTGAACTATATAGTGGGCACCAAATGATGAAAAATTGTTGTACCAAAATCACAGTAACGTAGTCTCAATTCCATCATTCCCAGCCAGCAAACTAATGGCTATTTCAATTGGGAATACAGAGATATATAATGGGATCTTGGGAGAGTGTCTGGATGGGGAATCAGTTGCTCAGACCTTGGTTTTTAATTTTGGAGAATAAAGAAGCATTTCATACTGAAATGGGACAACTCACCACGACCAACTCATTGTGGCCAACTTGCCATAGGACAACTCACCATAGGACACTCACCACAGCCAATTTGCCATAGGACAACTCGCTGCGGGACAATTTAATAATACTTATTTAAAATAAATAAAAAAATTATTTTAATTTTTGTCATTCACATTTCATTTTGTCCTTCCTTTTGCATCCTTTCTTTAATGATTCTATTCCACTATTTCTTTTATATTAGTGTAACTCTTGTTCCACAATTTGCTGCAGTCAACTCACCACGGCCAACTCGCCATGGCCAACTTGCCGTGGCCAACTTGCTGTGGTCAACTTGCCATGTTGCCCTGTGGTAAGTTGGCCACAGGAAGTTGGCCATGGCAAGTTGGCCATGGCGAGTTTGCCGGGGTGAGTTGACTGCAGCAAATTGTCATAGGCCCATCTCATAAAACTCAGTGATAAACAGGAGTTGACTGGAAGTATGAAGTCTGGAGCTCCACTTCCAACCAGTTTCAAAAGATGACATGCAAACCGCATGAGAGGAGAGAGGCATCTTGCTGAGAATGCTTTACTTTCAATTCCTATATTGAACAGGCAGATGGGCCTGCCCCAAATGGCTCTTGTAAGTCTAGCACTCATTGGGATTTCATTCAAATATGTGAGACTAGGTTGATTCGGGCATTTTACATAAGATTATTTAAGGACACTGAAGCAGAAAAATATTTTTTGTTAAGAGACATTGTTATGTAAGATGAAGAGATTCTAATCATGTGTCTAAATGAGGCATTTTATCATGCAGTTGCTTTGCAGGGGATCCAGGTGATGTCATCATGTCTCATTTGTAACCATGGTTTTCTCAACTAGCCTTTTCCTTCCACAAATAGAAAAGTGTATAGAATAGCTGCACTGTGCCTTTTTATTAGTAGCGCTAAGATCCTTCAGGCTGGAAGAAACCTAGTAAACAAGGGGTAAGAAACCTGAAGTCCTTCACATATTGGTGAAGTACAACTCCTAGCATCTCTCACTAATGGTCATGCTGAAAAAGGCTGCCGAAAGTTGTATTTCAGCAATTTGCAGGAAGGATATAATTCTCCCACCTTCATGATGGATGTATGGATGTGTGTGTGTGTGTGTGTGTGTGTTTTAAGAAGACAGAATGCATAAGGCCAATATTTGATGTATATCCTCCTCTGGAAGAAGAGTCTTGCATGAATATTTTAGCTACCTCAAAGCCAAATATAAATTTGTAAGCTAGAGAATGTGATCAATTTTTATGATCATGTTGACTTAGTCCTTCTTGCCAAGAATGGGATCATGCTGGCACTACACCAGCAGAAATCACTCTGAGCCCAATCTGCATAAAACAAGGAAGTTGGTCTCCATCAGGGTCAATTCACTGAAGTGGGCGTAAGAGTTCCTTGAAGTTTTCTAATTCTTTAACACTTGTTGAAATCCTGCATCAGACAATGAAAAAAAAATTATTTGGATATACGTGTAGCATGGCATCTATATTTAGCTAATCTGGAAGAGACTGTAAAAAGGGCAGAAAAAACATAATTTGAGAATACATGGCATTGAATTAAACTTCCAAATAGAAAATGTCAAACTCACCTTCCAAAAGCATTGAAGAGGGACACAATCTCCTGCCTTGTTAGATGAAAATCATGCGAAGGACCTTTTTCTGGTATATTTTCTATCAGTTTTTCAGAAAACAGAATCTTCAGTGCTGTTCCCAAGCCCTGAGTCTGTACACAGTAAGAACAAGATTTCAGCTAAACATCACACCAGGAAGTGAGGTTGTAATCACTATCAGGTTTTTTTTTAAGTAAAAACTGGGCAATTTAAATAAGGTATTAAATAAATGACTGGCCCTCCAAACCACTATGCAAATATTACATCAGCTAAACCCATACAATTTCAATATAAAAGTAAAAAAGAAAATAGAACTTCCTTGTTTTTAAGTTACACATTCACATGGACGCACATAGACAGATGCCCTAAATGTAGTTAAATTCTGCTATGTCACAAACAAAATGTAAGTAAAATCAATCATAGGATTGTTGATGTGGAGAAAATAGGAGGCAGGAGAATTAAGCATGTCCATCACATTGAATTATATATAAAAATGGGAGAGGGATAAAAATATAATAATGTAAGACCTGACAATGGCTAAGAGCAGGAAAGTTGAAGAAAGAGACAGATGGGCTAATTCTGGATGCATAAGATCAAGCCTTGAGAACAAATGCATAGAAAGCCAGAATTGAAAAAACAGCAACAGAAAACAGATGCCACTACTGTAAAGAAGCTGAAGAAACAGCAAAGAAAGAAGGAGTAACTTACTTGCAGCTTCCCCCAAAGGCGACATTTCAGGCACTCTACACAATCCATGATCCTTGAAATGTTCTTAAAATGGAACCGAAATTCCTCCTGAGAAAGAATAAATGAACTAATGAATTAGTGATTTAAAAATGCATTTGTTATCCTTGATTTGAATCTGCAGCATTTCTCCCATTCAATACCTTAGCTAGTTCAAATAGAAAAACCCAGAATCATGCTTCTCAGCTGTTATTATCTTTTGAGTTTATTGAGTTTTCCAGGATGCAACTCTGCAGCAAATGCAGGAAGATCAATTGGAAGAATTCTTCTTTTTATGCAACACTTAAAAGCATCAAGGCTTTTTAGGATCCAGGTAACTACCCCAGAGTCCTGTCTGCTGTTCCTTAAAGCCAAAGGTATCTTTTTTCATGGAAATATCACCAAACCCTAAGGAAAGACACAACTGCCTTAAGCAGTTACATCTAGTCCTTGGCTTAGCGACTGTTTGAAGTTCCAATAGAACTAGGGAGTACTTGCAACCCAGATTCGAAATTTTCATCAAAACCTCACCCACAGAGAAACATTGGTTCGCTTAATAATTGCAGTATTTGCTTGATGACACGGATCCACCCAATGACCACCACAGAAAAGGCTGTAAATTCAGATAAGTCACATGACCAACACATTTTCTAACCATAGCAGGTTACAACTGTAATGGGCAGGCTCCATTACGGTCATAACTCAAGAACTACCTGGATATATAGGTGCTACATCTATGCCTCCTGTGCATTTGTAAGTACATTTTTGCCTTTGAATCCAAAGCATGGCACAGTCCCTTTTCTATAACTATCTTTCGGAGATAGGAAATCCATTCTTCTGCAGAAATGGCTGAATTACAACTTCAGTAGTCCTAGTCAGCAAAGTCAATAGTAAAGGACGCTGGGAGTTGTAGTCTACTAATGCCTGGAATCTCAGTTTCTCAGGGTCTGTTCTAAAGGCTTGTCTGTTTCCAATCCATATCTTACGGAATCCTTGCAAGATTTGCCCTATTCCACATATTTTTGTAGAGGGCCCACTGAGCCAAAGTGAGCTTTGTTCTTCTCTCCCAGAAGCTGGTTAGGAATATTTTATTGTTTGATGCTATAATTTCTAAGTAATTTCTAACTGAAATGTTTTATAGTATTTAACAAACTAGATTTAGAGCCTTCATGCCACAAATGCAATCCTGTATCAGGAGTGTTTGCTTTTGAGTCCCGCTGAACTTACAAACAAAAGGTATGTTTTTTCCCTCAGAAAGTAACTTAATTTTACCTTTAACTTAGCAGCTTCTTTTTGGTTTCCAGCAAAAAGTGAATTTTCATCAAAGTGCAAAGGAAAAGATCTGAAGCGGAAGACAAACAATGAATTAACAATGAAGGTCTTTCATTGTAGAAGAGAATGAAAAAAATTCTATTCAGCAGTTATTAATTTAAGTAGTGTTGCGACGTATCGTGACTTTTTTCACATTGCGGGAGCTGGGTGGGTGCGGCCTCTGCATGATGCAACTGGCCCGGCAGCTTGACACCCCTGTTTTAAGGGGGGGGGGTTGTGTTGGTTTCTGCTGTAACTAGAATCTTAAGATTCTAGTGACATTTTGAGATCCATGTACTATTGTACTACTGTCATTTGCCTTCAGGGCTACACCTTGTATTTCACAAAGGTTGCAATTCATTACAGTGAACCTTGTTGAAAGCTGATTGCCTACAGCAATTGTACTGGGGATGACAATCTTAAATTAAACATACCTTTGATTTATGCTACCCAAACTCCTTTGAGGCACTAATCAAGAGAGACTAGTATGTTTATCTTTTAGCCCTTAACTGCAATTGGAATGAGGACAGGTTTAACTAGGATCAGAAGCAGCATAAAAGCTATGTTTACTTAGAGGATAAAACAATATATTTTAAAATGTTACAACCACCCACCCAAAATCGAGATCTTACACTGATGTTAGGGCTGCTAAATGTTGGCAACAAAAATTCAGACAATTAAATGCTAGCAAAGAGTTTTGCCAACTTCTGTTTGGGGAAAAAATTGATTGCAGACAATGGCTTTGCTTAAAGAACACTCCATTTGTTAATTACCACGGCTAAAAGGTAATAAAATTGGGCTGACTCATTTAACAACCAGTATAACTTATGACCATAATTCCATGCTTATTTACCGGTCGTAAATCTAGGACTACCTATAGTGCGCAATAGCCAAATAAAACGGAGGGGTTTCCTACAATGAAGTGAAGAGCAATAGATGACTTTATTGCTTGAACTGATAGAAGTCAAAAAACAGTATTTTGATGTGCAGAAGGAAAAGATGAACGGAGGTTACCTCTCAGGTGGGCTGGGTACAAGCAGAGTATTGTGTGTTCTTGCACTTGAGAAACTCACACTCACATTAGGAGGAGCTGGTTGTATGGGTCAGCCCTCAATAGGCTTGTAACTCATTGCTGCCATCTTGATTTCTATCTAGATCTGGTAACTAATATATCCTCTCAGTTCTTTTCCTAATAATATAGCATCTCTTGCTTAAGCAGAGATACTATATATTATATTAATTGCTTGCTTGTGAACAATTAAAGTGTTATTTAACAACAGAACTGTATGAACTACTGTAATATGTAAATTGCTTAGGGTAAACTGTATTTTAATAACACTTCATTCTTATTTTCAGAATTAAAGTTCACTTTGGTTTAAAATTGACTCTTCTCTATGTGCTAGCTATCTTTTCTTTATCGGTTTGGCTTCTTGCTGCCCTGCTCACATGTCTTTATCTTATAGTTTCTGTCCCAGGTTCCTATGGAAGTGCCCAATTCTTAACTCTTTATTTGCATTTCTTTAAAGCAACAACCTACCATTCCACTGCAAGACTAAGTGGATGACATTGCACCAGCCAGGTATATCTAAATACACACCCCATTCTCCCAAAATAGCCAGTTTGAGAGCCAATCTGATCTAGTGGTTAAGGCTAGAAAGCAGGAGACTGTGAGTTCAAGTCCTGCCTTAGCCATGAAAACCTGCTGGATGACTTTGGATCAGTCATTCTCTCAGCCCAATCCACCTCAGAGAGTTGTTGTGGGGAAAATAGGAGGAGGAAGATGTGTTAGATATGTTCACCACCCTGAATTCTTTGCAAAAATGATAAAGGTGGGATACATACAAACAAAAGATGTTTGGTGGTTGGAACTGGATTTTTCTCTGATTTATATTCCCACATTCCATTGACCAAAGTACTTTTCCTCCAGTCTAGTTCTGATAACCAGAAGATAAAAAGCTTGGAGCTATAGATCACTGTGAAGGATAGAATCATGAGGCTGGAAGAGTCATCAAGTTCTTCTAGTCCACGCTCCTGCCCATGGCAAGAATTCCCAAACCATCTCAGACAAATGGCAATCCAACCTTCATTTGAAAACTTCAAGTGATAGAGCACCCACCATCCCACAAGGCAAGCTGTTCCACTGTATTATAACTCTCATAGTTAGTTTGGATCTCTCCCTATCAAATATCCACTCTGTTGGTTCTTGTTCTGCTCTCAGGTGCTATGGAAAATAATCCAACCCCTCTTCCCTGGGGCAGCCCTTTAAATATTAGAACACTGCTATTGGTTCTCCCTTTAACAAGATGAGGATGAATCCAGCATTCTTCAACCGCATATAAACCTTAAAATCCAGACACGCACACTGTGAAATTTTTTAAAGGATGTTGATTGGTTTAAAGCTGCAGGATGTGGTTTAGCTAAAATTATCACAGCTAGTCACAGCTTGCTTATTCTATTCTTATTTATTTATTTAACTTCTATGCCACCCATCTCGCAAAGCGTCTCATTTAGTAGGACCTGTGGCTCATATGATGGATACGATGGATCCTAACAAAGAAAAATGGGAAAGATAGATTCAAAAAGGTGCAGAGAATAATTACACTATTTAATAAGCAGCATCCTATTTCAGTTTGAGCAAGAGAAGCTCTTCCTGAGTGGGCTGCAGCTTGGAATGCCTGATTTCTATGCCTAGTTTAGTTACGGAATCTGTCTGGAATGTTCCTAGTTTGGCTCTCTTACACAGTGTGCAATGAATGTATCATTGTACATCTTATGAAATAAATGGGCTACAAACTTTATCTTAAATTCTTTGCTCCTCATTTTTGGTATAGAGGTGAAAACATCAGGCTAGAACAGGGGTAGTCAACCTTGGCTCTTTTATGACTCGTGGACTTCAACTCCCAGAATTCCGGAGTTGACATCCACGAGTCATAAAAGAGCCAAGGTTGACTACCCCTGGGCTAGAAGCCAGGAGACTGTGAGTTCTAGTCCCACTGTAAGCATGAAAACCAGCTGGATGACTTTGGGTCAATCACCAGAAGATTGTGAGTTCTAGTCCCACTGTAGGCATGAAAGCCAGCTGGATAAGCTTTGACCAGTCCCTCTCATTCAACCCAACTCTCCTCACAGGGCTGTTGTGGGGGAAAGAGGAGGAGGAAGGAGTATTAGGTATGTTAGCTGTCTTGAGTTATTTATCAAAATAATAAAGGGGGGAAATAAATAAATAAATAAATTTTCATCCTTCAGTGGTTAGGATGGAGAAAAGGCTGTAATTTTCAGATGCTTTAAATATACATACAAAACGTGAATAGATTTATAATATTATTCAGCATTTTCCCAATATCGTTCTAACATTCAAAACATTATTTTAAATGCTTTTTAGTGACTTCCAATAATATCTGGAATTAAATAATTGAACTACATTAAAATTTTGTTTGAACTGGTGACTTTACACAAGTAAAGTGAATAAAAACCTGCTCTTTGCAGCACACAATCATTCCATCAACCCATACATATTTTGTTATGTATTCAATTTATGCCCACCCGACATCCAATTCTGGGAGGCTTAACAATCCATTAAAAATAACCACTAACAAAAATAATTACAAACAGCACACCATACTGGGGGGTGACCAAAGAAGCACATTGAAATGGATTGCACTTACTTAATTAAATGAAGAATTTCCAGGAGGTGGTTCTTGGTTTTTACATCTTGATCCTCGTCCCCTGTGAACAACTGGAAATCAGGGCGTTCAAAAAAGGGCAAAATTTTTGAGAGGGCCCGTAACTCAATTAGATAGATGAAATACAGGTTCTTCAGCCTCCTGGGACCTTCGCTTTGTGTCAAGACCTCATCAAAACGCAGCTGGAACTCTGTAACATTGTGCCCCCATTTCTTCTCTGCCCATGTGTCTTATGAAAGAAAAGAAAGGGGCTTGTATTAAGTTAAAGGTAATACTGAAGGTAGCTGTGCTCAAGAATCATTCATGGCAAGCCTCAACCATCTCATCCTAAGCAACTTCCCATCTCACAATGTGTAGACCCCTAGACTGTGATGCTGAAATTCCGCCAAGGGCAAACGGGCCAAAATAGATACATCATGACTGTTGTATTTATTATTATTATACTGACTCCTAGAACAAATCAAAGCTATAGGAGGAAGAGGTTGCACTTGCTAAATAATATCATCACCTCAAAACTCAACTCCATGGCCAAAATGTTTTTTGTTTAAAAAGTACCCACCCATCCCACGACTATTTGCTTTTTTCTTTTATCTATATATGTAGATGGACCACTTCAGTCATATTGTAAAAAAAATTAATGGGATTGATTGATTGATTGATTGATTGATTGACTGATTGACTGACTGACTCATTCATTCTTTCATATTTGTATGTCCATCTATCTCTCAAGCAGATCTTAGGGATAAGTTGTCCCAAAGTGCTTTTTCAAGAGGCAACTGACTTTCTTTTTCTTCTTCTCATCCAAGAAAGCTTCTTCAGCTCTTCAGAGCAAAAAGAAGCAAAAGGTCTTCAAAGAAAGACAAGAAAGTCCAGTTGCCTCTTGAAAAAGCATCTTTGGGACAACCATGACCTGGATGACTGAGACTCTCCATAGACATTTAACAGATAAGGCATAGTTTGTAAGTCCCATCAAATGACATTGCTTAATGGATGAGACTTGAAGCATGCCTAACTTCAATATTTAGAAGGCCCCGTAAAAACAGGCTGTTTCTCCAAGTAAGGCACCCGGCTAGAAACCAGGGGATTGTGAGTTCTAGTCTAATTTTAGGCATGAAAGCCGGCTGGGTTACTTTGGGCCAGTCCCTCTATCTCAGCCTAACTCTCCACACAGGGTTCTTGTTGTACAGAAAATAGGAGGAGAAAGGAGAATTTGATATGTTTGCTGCCTTGAGTTATTTATAAAAACAATAAAGGCAGGATTTAAAAAAAACCTAATCTAATCTAATCCAATCCTCTGTGTGATATTGTTTTTAGAAAGGATGATCTTTCTCCTTCCGGATGTCTGTGGTTTTTAACAGTATGAGCTGTGGTGGCGCTACTTCTACTGACTGCCAGCTGCCTGCAGTTTGATTCTCACCGGCTCAAAATTGACTCAGCCTTCCATCCTACCAAGATCAGTAAAACGAAGATCGAGATTGTTGGGGGCCATATGCTGACTCTGTAAACCGCTTAGAGAGGGCTGTAAAGCACTGTGAAGTAGTATATAAGTCTAACTGCTATTGCTATTGCTCTCTTTTTAGTAGAGATTTTATAACTGTGTATCGCCCAGAATAGCCATGGACTTGAGCACTCTTATAAATCAGATCAGATCAAATCAATCAAATCTATTTCTGTTTCATATATTTGCCACTTCTCAGTCACTGCAGGAAGTTTTCCCCCCTGTGATATCTTCAAAGACACACTTTTTTTGCTCCATGTGTCTTAAATTCACTAATAAAGGTAAACAGAAGACTCAGCTAGGGACCTCTTGATAGCATATGAAAAAGAAAACCATCTAGATCAGGGAAAACAACACATAAATAAAATATTAAAGAAGCTTTTTTTGCCAGTATGGCTAATCCAATTAAATTTTGATACTGCTGAAAGGTGAAACAAAATTCAAGACATTCTATGATCTCATATTTCCCATTATATGTGTGGTTTGGCTCTTTCATCATGCATTTTATTGCCTCAGAACTTCTTGTAAAACTTCTCTTTTCTGTTTTGCTCAGTCATTTGATTAAATCAGTATTGGGCTAAAAAAATATCTGAACAGTCATAATAAAACCTAACAAACTTTGTTTTCTTTCTTCCCAGAAGCCATACATCTAACTAAGCCTCGCTTTCCTGAATCACATGCTAGCGTCTTTCTATACACACACAATCAAGACGGTTCAATCAAATGGGTTATGTTCAATGCACATAACACACTTAATCTGGTTATTGAATGAACATCTGTTCTGATTTCACATAATACTAAATCATAAACCTAACAAATTGCTTGGGTTTGCACAACAAACAAAACAAATCAAGATTAAAACTAACCAAATTTATGCTATTAAGCAACATCCTATACTAGTGAAAGGGCGGGCCCAGAGTTTACTGAAAAATCAGTAAAGGTCCAAATTCAGTTCACATTTTTTTTAATTTAGATTCTTTTCATGACAGCTCAAACAGTATAACTATTCAAGTCTGATGTTCATTATGTTAATATATTGCATTACAGGTAGTCCCTGACTTATGACAACAATTGGGACCGGAATTTCCATCGTAAGGAATTTCCATCACAAGTTGTTGAGGTTTTAAGTTAAGTTTTGAATGTCAAAGGAAGTGAAGGGAAATCTCAAGAGTCCACATTTGCCACTCTGGCAATGGAGCAGAAGAAATGGTCATGTGATGCTACTCTTCCCTTTCCCCTGTCTAGAAGTTGGAAAAAGATGCTTTGGAGCACTAAGAAGAAAGTGGAGCCACCAACCTTGCAAAAGGTATCTGGCACTGAGATGAATGTTGATGCTTGCATGAAGACCAGAAATAAGTTTGTAGAAAGCTCTCTTCTCCACACAGAGATCTGTTAAGAAACATTGAGAGAAAACTATGGTAATTCAAAAGATAGAAATTTAATTCTGCCGGGTAATCAACATTGCATCTGCAATGCAATCCACAGTGCATTAGTTAAAGTGGTAAAAAAAAATCAGTTACCTTGCAACCAGCTGTAAAACATATTCCCTGAAAAGAGAGAAAGAGCCATCACAAAGGTTTTCTCACAACAGAAAAGTATCTATGATAGCTTCATTTGTTGCATCTAATGCCAAGGTTGACTACTAGAGTATATGAAGGTTTTTCCCCCCAAAAAGCAGGGTCTCGTCTCAACATTGCATCTCATGACCCTGAAATAGGTACATCCATCTCCTCCTGCTGCACACATTAGTAAAATGGTCTTAACTCTTCCACTTCTTAGTTCCAATCCTATCAACTAATACATTGGTACATGATGGCAACATATTCTTCCAACAGCAGAATAAAGGACTGTTAAGAAGAAGCAGGAACTCAACTAGGTCCTCACCCAGCCTAGTGTTTATGAATCTGGCACCTTCCAACTAACATAATGAAGTCCTAACACATCTGGAGGGCACCTAATTTTGGAAGAATGAGTATGAAGTATAAAGAAGGGAAGAAGAAATGGCAGTCAGTGTGCATTTTGCTAAATCCCAATAATTTTTTTCCCAAATAATTTACAACTGTCAATATATCTACCCCAGTGATGGCAAACCTTTTAGAGACCGAGTGCCCAAATTGCAACCCAAAACCCACTTATGCATCGTCAGGTGCCGGGTGGGTGTGGCCCATTGGCTGGATATGGTCAATTGGGTGGGTGTGGCCCATTGGGTGGGCATGGCTGCGGTGGTAACGGCAGACTGGGTGGGACTAAAAAGTTCAATCAATCAATTCTAACTTTGTAAGATCTTTTTTTTCCCCCGTGAGAAGTTGAAATTGACTGATTGATTGACACTTTTTTTTTCTGCACACGGCAGCGGAGGCCTAAAGCGAAAAAGTTTTATAAAACCCAGCTGAAGGCCTAGGACTGGGGCGACAGCGCGTGTGCCCACAGAGAGGGCTCTGAGTGCCGCCTCTGGCACCCGTGCCATAGGTTCGCCACCACTGATCTACCCTCTTAGTTATTGCTGGAAAGGCACTCACCTTCATTTTCTCTTGCTGCTGTAAAAGCAAATTAAAAAAAGAAAAGGAAGAGATTACATTTCAATCAGATGAAATGTCTTAAGTTATCTCTAGGCTCTTTTTATGGGTATCAGCACTCTGATAAAATAGAAAATATTTGCGCCTCTGAATGTTTTGGGTTTCCTTTCCCATCAATCTCAGACAATAAAGCCAATAGTAAAGGATTATGGGAGTTGCAGTCCAAAGCCTCTAGTGAGCAGCCATTGCCTAACACAATGTAATACAACTGATACTAAAAATATTAAGCTTGTGCATCAATCTCTATTCTACTCCAAGAACTACTACTTTGTTTTAAAATAGTAATGATCTTATCTTGCTTTGCTGAATTTATTATGTTTCTTTTCCCCAGACATACATGATTCGGAGTGAAATTACTTTAGTTCAGTCATTGATCAGACTTACACAATTTATTCCAGATCTCCAGGCTCATGATGAGGGGCATGCAGCTAATCAAAGTACTTTAGCATTATTCCTATTCTACAAAGAATCTTATTCGCCCACCCTTTGACTTCTTGCAATATCAGTAGTACTCCTTGTAGCCTACATTTTTTATCCATAAGGATTTTGTTTGTATCCTGCCTTTATTTTTTTTACAAATAACTCAAGGCAGAGAACATATCTAATATTCCTTCCATTTTCCCCACAACAATAACCCTGCGAGGTAGGTTAGGCTGAGAGAGAATAACTGGCTCAAGGTCACCCGGCTAGCTTTCATGACTGAGATGGAATCTGAACTCACAGTCTTCCACTTTCTTTCTTCCCATTTTTTACTCCATTCCATACTTATTTGCCACTTTCCCCTCTTTTGATTGTCCTCCCATTTTTATAATATAATAGCATGAAATGTGACATTAGTAGGCATCGAAAAATGTTAATTCAATTTGAATTTTGCCCACCTCTTCTTTTATCAATAACCCTAATACCTGCAAACACACGGCAACTCAATCCACTAACAATATCAACCTTCTCTTAAAAATAATGGAAAGATAAGTTTACCTCTGCCAGATGCCAGTGGATTTAAAGGCCTTTTTACCGAGCGCGGCCTATAAGATAAATGTATTTTAATTATTTACAGTTAAAAGCTTGTACAAATAATATTGGTTAAAGGTATAACTAAAAGCAATTGACCACCATAGAACTGGATTATTTTCATTGCAACTTCTAGCAAATAAAATCACATTTAACTGAGGTCTAAAAAGGCTAAAGGGAGTGAACTAGACCAATATTTAGAGAGAAGCATTTGAACTTATCATAGTTACCAATTTCAAAAGGATGGAAAAAATTCTTCAAAGATATCATCTTAATGGCTGAATGGACTAGTTTATGTGGGAGAAGGCAAACTTTCAAACTTCTTTCAAGAATGCACTCCGATTTATCCTTTCTTTTAAAGTCTTTATTTATCCCCAACCTGGCACCTTCCGGATATATTGGACTAGTAATTCCATGCAATTGGCATTGCTGGGGATGATGGAAGTTACAATCCAACAGAGTTTCTGGGTGGGGAAAGTTTTAATCGATTCTCTGAAGCCAGGCAAGACACTAAAGATTTTCACATTGCTATAATTCTTTCAATATTTAACAAGTGACACACAGATGATAGATAGCCAGTTTAGTGCAATGGTTAAGGCACTGAATTAGGAGTGGAGAAATCTGAGTTTTAGTCCTGTCTTAGGTATGAAAGCTAACTGGGTACTTTTAGGCAATTCACTTTCTCTCAGTTCTCAGAAGACAAGAATGACAAATTACTTCTGAAAATGTTGTCTAGAAAACTATATAGATTTAGCCATTAATCCCCAGGATTCAAGATTGAAATGGTGCCCCCCCCCAAAAAAAAAGTTAACAAGTAAGACAACTTCAAGAAGTTATGGGAAAACAGGGTGTTCCTTTACATTATTTTAGTCAAACAGCCATGATTTCTCTAACATGCTCTCTTTATTTATTAGGTATATATAGTATACTGCTTTCCTTCCTGAAGCTCAAGCTGATATAAAAGGTATTCCCCCAGCCCAACAGTCCTGAGACATAGGTAAAAAGTAAGCTGGCCCCAAATCACTCTGAGTTTAAGAGCTGAATGCAAAGTAGGAAGTGAATAAGATATTGCCTTAAGACAAGTCAAGTTGTATATTGCTGCACTCTCTCAGATAGTCTACATTATGGCTAACTCTACACGAATTAATCCTTCATATTTACATGCAGTCTTCAAGAATTTGAACAGCATGCCTTTCTTTGGATAATACAGAACAGCTTGTCCCCATTAAAAAAAACCTTCCAAATGTGTTTGGACTGTGATTTTCAGAGTTTAGTCGGCACCTCTGGAAGGTTCCCAATTGGAGAACTTGATACAGTATAAAGAATTTCCCCCAAAACCTTCTGCTCTAACATTTGAACTGAGCTGATTTTTTTCAAATTATGCTGGCTGCTGTCAACCTTTGATGTGAAGAGAACAGATGGGGCAAAGAATGTAATGAAAGTAAATGAAATCTGCTTTACTTTATCATAACTCCTTCCATTTCTTATGTTCAGATGTGAGTGGCATGAAATGTGGAGGCAGAACGGCACCACAAAACGAACACTGAAAATAGTGAAAGCATAACTGTAATGTAATATTCTGTCTGCTCTGGAGATACAGGAAACAAAGGCTGAAAAAATACTTTGCCAAAGGTCATCAAAGGAATTTGTGACAGAGCTGAGATCTGTACTGAGGACATGTCTGTGCATAGCTGAGATCCCCAAGATAAGCCACTAGACAGCTCCATTATTTTATTAAATAGTATGTTTTAGTTCAACAAGTTGAGGAAATATAGTCGCTGTGTTTGCAGAGCATGGATTTGATTGTGTGATGCCAGCCAACTCCATATTTTTAAATAAGCCATTGTTAACTGAGTTAGCATAGCATGTGAGTCAGTGTCTGTGTGTATTTAAAATGCTGTTACTTTTTCACCCTTTTAAAGGCATTTACAAACATCTTTTCCATGCACTGAGGCTAAAACTATTCTATTACTTTGCTGTTTTTGAGGTTACTTCAGCAACTAGATTGAAAGGCAGGTTATAAAGATGTTAAAAATATAAATAAATAGCCCAGTGATAGAAATCAGTAGGAAATATAGCCAGGAGGAAAATAGATGAGTATCGTATGGGGGAAAAAAAATCTTAAAATTTTAAAGCCTGGCCAAATAAACATACTTAAAACAGTTTTCTTCATAAATACTGTTCCAAATCTTCCAGGCTTCAGGACCTTTGTAGCCAGTGTAACGTTCCGGATTAAGAAGCAAATCTACATACTCTGCTTCAGGAGAGTGGATATCTGGGAAGGAAAAAGTACTGCATTAAAAAGAGAGATAGAGAATAAGAATATATTTGAGAATGCATCTTGCCAATTGCTTTTCTAATTTTTACCTCAGAGTGTTCCATTTTTTCCAACATGAAACAAACGAGAGGAAAAGAACCACAAATTTCTCAGTTGTGGACTCATGCTGTGCAAGGCACCCTCCTCCTCATTTAATCAGGCAAGAGTCTGATTACAATCATGTGTTACAGTGGTTGTTAAGCAAGGCATCCACACAATCACCTTGCTTAACAACCACAATCTTTGCAATCATTAAGCAGAGTATAGAGTGGCTCAAGGCATTGGAGAGGCCCTGGAAGACCTGCTGCAGGGCCAGGTCCACAATGCAACACTTCCCCAGCTCACATGCAGCCTGCCCCAGCCCCCCTCCAACCCAAGCCACTACCCACTTCCCATCCCTTTGGGCCTGCTTTCCACCACCTCCAACTCACCACCCCTCTATCATGACTTGGCCCATTTTTTCTGATGATCACCACTGGGAAGAAGCAGTTGATCTGCTCTGTGGTCCCCCTATACCAGTGATGGCGAACCTTTTAGAGACTGAGTGCCCAAACCGTAACCCAAAACCCATTTATTTATCACAAAGTGCCAGGGCTGCATCAGCATTGTAGTGCCCTCATGGGGGGGGGGGCAGGGAGGCGCCTCTGAGTGCCGCCTCTGGCACGCAAAAACCAGGGGTGCAAAAATGGGCCACCATGCTGCCAAGGCACAAAAACGGCCGTGCCGTGCGGTGCAGATATAAGACGCTGCACCATGCAAGAATGGGGCAGGGCTAGTGAGTATCATGCAGACACTAGCCCCGCCCCATTTGCAGCACGTGTGTGCTCGCGGCCCCGTGCACACATGCATGCATGTAAAAGGCTTCCCCCTCCCTTTTCTTCCAGTCCACCAATCAACAATGGTTGGTGACCTCTGCTCTACCACCTCTACTCGAGCTTGCTAGTTGGCCACTTCACCTCCTTTGTGCTGGATGGGGCTCCTGCTCCGGGTAGCAGTGGTGGCCTGAGGCACCTGCTGCTGGTGGCGGTGGCGCGTGTGCCAACAGAGAGGGTTCTAAGTGCTGCCTCTGGCACGCGTGCCATAGGTTCACCACCACTGCCCTATACAGAGGTTGTTATGGTGTTAGCCCAGCAGCAGGCTCCATTTCAGATTTGAGAATTGCAGCTGCTCCTGAAATTTTCCCCATTATCTCTTTTGACATTAAAAATTGGCATTAAAATTCCCTATGTTTTTTTATATAAACAGGGCAGACTTGCAAACAGATGTGTCCACTGTGGCATCAATATCAAAATGGTGGGCATACTAGGCAATCAAAACTCTGCTCCTTTCTAATATGCAGTGCACCCAACCTACACATGTAAAAAAGAATGGCCTTGATCACCTGGCCATACCTGCCATTTTGATGTCATTGAATGCTCCCTAAAGATGTACCCTTGTGAATACACACAGCTATTCCCCAGACATCTAGATAATGCCCAGGGGTAGTTTCTGTTTTCATCATGTAACTAAAAAAATGGCAAGCACTATAATTTGGACCACAGCTTTTTCCTTTGTTCTTTTGCCTTTTACCTTCTCCTCCCACTCCAGGTAATTTAGAGGAGTTCGTTTAAATTTTACATAAGAGTAAGAGGGTGAGCATCAAAATAATAGGCATATCTCTGTGTATCTCAAATACATATGCCAACTTTCTTCGAATTCTCCAGAAGTTGTGGATATTCCAACACTGGAGGTTTTTAAATAGAGATTGGACAACCATTTGTCTGAAATGATATAGGGTTTCTCTGCTTGAGCAGGGGGTTGTAGTAGAAGACCTCCAAGGTCCCTTCTAACTCTGTTACTCTGTAACCCTTGCAACCACCTTAGATGCCTCAATAGAAACACAGGAAATGGAGACACCAACAGTACCATCAGCTTCGCAAAAGTTTTCTGAAGAGTCATCATGCTGAGTCCATTGAATCATAGCTCGTGCAGTTTCTTCACTGCAAAATAAGTAAGAAAATATTTGTGTATAAAAATGGTTCTGCATAAATACAGGGGCCTGTGGGACGTGTGAAAGTGTCACATGTAGTGTCAGCATGCCCAAGAACATTGATTAGTGACAGTTAAGAGGGCTGGCAGGAACCCTGAATTTGGCACTTCAACATGGGTGAACATATAACTGAAACACCACGTGCACTAAAACATAATAAAGTTGGCTTGGTTTTGATTTATGTTAATATGAATCCAACAATTGTGGTTTGGAAACCTCATTTTATAACTTAGTGTCATGTGCAAACATAGCTTAATCATTCATACAATACACTTTAATTAAAACAAACTATGGCTAAGCACATTGTACTATCCAGGCCATCTACCATATATGACTCAGCCGTCCATCCTTTCGAGGTCAGTAAAATGAGGACCCAGATTGTTGGGAGCAATAAGCTGACTCTGTAAACCACTGAGAGAGAGCTGTAAAGCACTATGAAGCGGTATATAAGTCTACGTTCTATTGCTATAAGCCTAAGTGCTAGTGCAATTGGCTGGAATAATAGCAGCAGATGTTGCCAAACTAGAAAAACTCCCCCCTCTTTTAAGCTACTTTTATAAGTACCCATGTCTGCAGAACACAAGGAAAACATGCTTCTTAGGTAAAATTAAGTACTTGAACTACTTACTGCTTGTGGATAAAGGACTCCCCCCCCCCCCGAAAGTAAGGGGTTTACAAATGAAACAATTTTTACATTAAAAAAAGTCACCAGTGCCTTCTGCAGAGGAAAGGATATACAATTCCTCCATTAGCCCTCTCTGACAAAGTGGGTCCAGGCAGACTACAGTAAACAGTACAAGCTAAAGTGGTTAAGGTGCTGAGTTAGAAACCAGGAGACCGTAAGTTCTAGTCCCACATTAGGCATGAAAGCCAGCTGGGTGACTTTGGGTCAGCCACTCTCTCAGCCCAACTCACCTCAAAGAGTTGTTGTTGTAGGGAAAATAAGAGGAGGAAAAAGTATTAGGTATATTCACTGCCTTGAGTTACTCGTAAAGTAATAAAGGCGGGATAAAAATCAAATAAACTAACTTCTAGGCCGGGGAAGAAGAAAATGCACATGACCAGCAAACACCCCATCATGTTTATTCAGAAAAACAAATTATACCTCAAAGATTTGTCAACAGCCCCAAGGTTTTCTGCTTTTCCACAGCTTTCAGCAGAGAGCGCGGCAGCTGCTGCTTCTGAATACTGCAAAAGAGGACAGAAGATGTGGAACTGAGTCAAGTGCACTCATCGCTGTGAGTTAGCAACCAGCAATCCTCAGACCAACTCTAGTCTGTCCACCAGATGGGCCATGTGCCACTCAGGATCCCTTAATCTCTTTCCTTGTGATCGTTTTTTTAAAATCCTCGTTTGTCTCTATTTTAGCTAAAGCATTAGTCTAATAGTTACTAGACAAACCTAAGAGCTTTTTTAGGGATGCATGTTTCTTGGGATCTTAAATGCATACTTGAAATTGGAATGACAGGCCTAGGCCAAGTCTTGATGGTTATCACAATGACTCATGACTCAAGATTCCATTAGTTTAAGAAAAAAAACAATGTTTCTCTCTTCAACACACATAGACAACAGGACAGTTATCCTCGATCCAGTGAGTTCTGACTGGACGTGATTGTTACTTACCTTATTAGTCTCTGATCTAATTCCACAAGGAACTGCTTCCTGGAAACAAGAGATAATGAGGTCAAGTTTGATGCATTTACTTAATAGGCCAATGTAAAACTACAGTGTTTTAACTTTTGGGCCCACCACCAATTTTTTGCTGGAGAAGCAATTTGAATAGGAAGTATAAACCAAAGATTGTCATATCTGATTTCAGGGATCATATGAAGCCATGATTTGTTTTAACTATGCTTTCTTAGACAAGCCATCATAACTGATTTAATACTTGTTGTTAAAATTAGGCTTACAATTCAGAATGGGCAAGCTCATGTAACATTCTAAGTAAAAACCAGTAGCTTTTTGATGAGTCATGATCCTTTTTCTAATCTTTTAATTTTTATTACTACTGTCACAAAATAAGACATATTTAATTCTCCTTCAACTGAAATTATTTTTAGATCAGAAATTAACCAATAGAGCAAGCATCACAAAGATCATCCAATGATCCATAACAGCAGAATAATATCAAAGGGGTATTAAATTAGAAACATCAGAAATGTAATAATAAACCCATAAAAACCAAAAATGGCCCTCTTTTTTTTTTTAAGAAAAGAACCCTAATCCAGTAAAATTAATTCTTAACATTGATCTAAAAAACTACAAAATACGGGAATCGGAAAAGACATTCCAGAACAAGATACCATTTTTTTTGAGGAAATTTCAATTTCTATCCAAGTTCTATCTATCAAACCAGAAAGTGGGCCACAAAATAGTTCCACCAAAAGATGTTAAAGAGACATGAGGGCATAATAGTCCTTCAGTTACCTGATTTAACCATACAATATTTTATTATGTGAAAGCTATCAATTCACTTTTGACAATCTGACAAGTTCCAGGTGTACCACGCAGTACTTTCAATATACTGCGAACTCCATGTTGGTTGAAGATGTGATATTTATATACCAGCTTTCAATGTATTAACAGGGATTACAGATGGAATAAGGGGCTACAAAGGCTAGGCCTCTCTCCACTCCTGGAAGCATATTTCCCTCTGATGAAATTCTGAAGAAACATCTGATGACCCTCATATGGAGGAGGAGAAGAAGGGCTAGGAGAGCTCCATGAATAGGCAAGGAGAGCTTATGTATTTTCTGAGCATGTACAGGGAGTCATATCATCAACAGAATAAACAGAAGCCAGACAGTTCTTCTAAAAGAACCAATAGAAGAAACAGATTTTCTATCATATTTTTCATAACAAAATAAAGCAAAGGAGCATGCTGGGATATTGCTAAGGTTTGGCATTTGTATTCTCCATATAGTAAGTCTTCTGCAGGCTAAATAGAATATATTAAAATATATCAGGATTTGGAAAATAGAAAAGGATTTTGTTTTGTTTCCTTATACTTACAGATGAGCATGGATTAACAGCACAGTGTCTAACTCCACAGTGACTACCATCACTCCAGAAAGGGCAAGGCTTCTTTAAGTTAACCTGGAAAAGAGGAGGAAAAGGTGAATACTGTTTTTAAATTATAGACAAACTAAGGATGAAATAAAAGTCTGGTCATTCATTTCTAACGCTTTCTTCTATACTGTCTTCTGTGATTCAGCAATAATCAAAATACTACATATTTCAACCAAGGCTAAGTCATGCAACTGAAAAATGGGCTGAATTGTGTAATAGTAGCTGTTGGAATTAAATGCAATATATTTTTGACAATCCATTAAAGCATACTTTTAATTATTGGCTTATTACCTCTATTATCTTGATAAACAACTCAAGGTGGCTAACATACCTAATACTTCTTTCTCCTCCTATTTTTCTCATAACAATCACCCTGGGAGGTAGAGTTGGGCTGAGAGAGACTGACTGGCCCAAAATCACCCAGCTGGTTTTCATGCCTAAGGCAGGACTAGAACTACAATTAAACCTGGTCACTTACTGGTTTTCTGGTTTGTAACCTGGTGCCTTAACCATTATTTTTTTACCAAACTGGATATACCACATAAACAACTTTTTTCCTTTATGCATATAATTTTTAAGAATTTGAAAAGTAGTGCTGAAAAAAGTAAACATACCTACATATGTACAATAAGCAGTCTCAAAAAAAATCAGCATTTTTTAAAAATAGAAAATGCTGGAACTATTTTATGGTGGGTTCTGAAGAGTATGAAAAAGTATCAGAAGTTAAATTATTGTAATCTAAATGAACGGGGAAAGAGAACATGGTAGCTTCTTGTAACAATGTGAAAAGTAAGAGGTTTGGATATCACAGATGTTTATGGAGTTATACTAGCGGAATGAAAAATTATTTTTACAGATCAAAATGATAAAATGATTTGGGATGAAATGAAAGTGAGGGAATGTTGGATGGAGCAATTCAGAGGTTTATTTCAAGGTAAGAGTCATACGTTGAAGAACGTAGCTGAAATTAATGCTATAAATATTCGTCCCCTAAGAAAAAGATGATAAAAAGATTTATAAACACTCTGAGAACATTAAAAATGTAATAGAATAGAATAGAATAGAATAGAATAGAATAGAATAGAATAGAATAGAATAGAATAGAATAGAATGAGATGGTGCTAGACTTTCGGAGGAAAAGAGAGGAACCTGCCCCACTTTACATCGGAGGGGACTGTGTGGAGAGTTTCCTCCTTCAAATTCCTGGGAGTCTACCTCTGTGAAGATCTTATCTGGAAAATTAATACAGCCCAGGTGGCCAGAAAGGCCCAACAGAGACTCCACTTCCTCAGGGTTTTGCGGAAGAACAGGGTAGAACGACGACTCATGACCTTCTTCTACCAGTCTACTATTGAAAGCGTTCTCACATATTGTATTGTGGTTTGGTATGCTGGCCTGACAGCCGTGGACAGGAAGGTATTGCAGAGGGTGGTGAGCACGGCACAAGACATCGTGGGCTGTTCCCTGACTCCACTGGATGACATCGCCAGGGCCCATTGCCTTGGCAGAGTGAGGAAAATTCTCAGGGATGGCTCACATCCTGGTTGGTACCTTTTTACTCTCCTACCATCAGGTAGGAGATACAGAAACATAGCCAGCCGTACCAACAGGCTGAAGAACAGCTTTTATCCATGGGCTGTCAGGCTTCTGAATGGGACATAATTTTATAACTTTATGCATGACAGACTCGCGAGGCCGGCGTGATGTGCAATTAGTTCACCGGGTGAAATAAATTGGGGGTTTGTAGTCACCGTGAGTTTGTGGTGAGGGGGGGCACAGAGGGAGGCTCAGCCAATTTCACTGTATACATGTTATATTTTGATAATAAAGGGTTTATTATTAGAATAGAATAGAATAGAACTGGAAGGGACCTTGGAGGTCTTCTAGTCCAGCCCCCTGCTCAAGCAGGAGAACCTATACCGTCTCAGATAGGTGAATGTCTAGTCTCTTCTTAAAAGTCTCCAGTGATGGAGTGTCCACGATTTCTGGGGGTAAGCTGTTCCAATGGTTGATTGTCCTTACTGTCAGGAAGTTTCTCCTTAATTCCAGGTTGCCTCTCTCTTTGATCAATTTCCAACCATTGTTTCTCATCCTTCCCTCTGGTGCTTTGGTGAACAACCTGGCCTCCTCTGCCTTGTGGCAGCCCCTCAGATACTGAACACTGCTATCATGTCTCCCCTGTTTCTTCTTTTCTTTAGACTAGCCAAACCCAAGTCCCATAGCCGTTCTTCGCATTTTTTAGTCTCCAAGTCTTTGATCATCTTAGTTGCTCTTCTCTGAATTTTTTCCAAACTCTCAATATCTTTTTTATGATATGGTGACCAAAACTGGCCGCAGTATTCCAGGTGTGGTCTTACTAGGGTTTTATAAAGCAGTACTAATACTTCGCGTGATCTTGATTCTATGCTCTGTTTATGCAACCCAGGATTGTATTAGCTTTTTTGGTTGCATCATAGTCAACTGATGCAGTTGTTTTATCTGGAGAAATATCTTGTACATTTTTGGACTTCGAAAAAACGTATCATGTAAATAAAAATAAGCCTGAATTACAGTCTTTTTTGTGTGAATGAGAAGTTGAAAATTGGTTGGCATATGTATTAACAGCTGTATGTAAATAGAAGTAAAATGAGCATGAAAATATGTGGATAGCTTAGAAATTAGTTTAACTCTGGGCAGATAACAAGAGATGATTTGTGATTCCCTTGATAAGGTCAAAAATAAATGTGTGCAGAATGAATGTGGGTAAAATACAGAACTGATCAGTACAAAATAAGTGAGGTGGGTTCACCATTTACAACAGTGTTTTTCAAACATGGGAATTTTAAGATATGTGGACTTCAATTCCCAGACTTCCTCAGCCAGAAAGTTTTAGAATGTTTTGGTTGGATGGAGCTGGTAAGATCCTCAAACAAGACAGGTGATAGGTTTAAAGGAGATAGTTTAGTAAGTGGGCATGGAAGTAATAAGATTGTTTGTAAGTATAAAAAGTTTTACCTGGTTTTTCTTACTCTATGTTTTTAATTTCTTTGGCCTAGCGTTTCTTACTCCACTCTGCATGACAATGCTTTCCCCAAAAGAAGAATGTCATGATGAATATGGGCGTATATGCATATAAAAAGTAGATCCGTTCTAACAGCTACCTTGTAATATCTGAAATAATCACTTTGTAGAAGTTCTTGCAACTGGGGGAAAAGTTCATAATTGTTGAAGGTATCAATTGTCTCAACATCACAAGTGCAGTCATCTAAATGGCCAGTGACCTAATGAAAAAAAAAAGAGGATTAGATATTTTAAAAACAGCAAAATAATTCCTGTAACAATTTACCCAGCATTTAGTAAAAAAAAAATATCTGAATGTCAAGATCCAAATTATCTCTATGCTTGAAAGAAAATTGTGCTCTCAATGTGTCCAAAGATGCTTGAAACTAGAAGAGGAAATAATTCACTCCACCTTCTCCCATTGCCTCATATTTTTACACTTCTTTTTAAGGGGAAAGGATATTTTGCTTAATTTAGTGTTACTCAAACCAGTAGTTCTGGCTTTGCCCCATAGTACTATCAGGACTTTTTTCTGGTTTATGAATCCTAACTTTTTTTTTGTTTTAAACAAACTAGCATTCTTACTGGATCAACTATCCTGGACTTGCTCAATGGTTTTGCTATTGAAAAGAGGAAAGTATGCAAACACGCACCAAGTTCTGATTGGCCATTATGTCCAAATTGTCAGGCCCCAAATCAAGAATGACAACTGGTGATTCTTCCAAGCTGAATTTTTTATTGTTCCACACCTACCGTGTTTTCCCGAAAATAAGACCCGGTCTTATTTTTTTTATTGCCTCCAAAAGAGGCATCAGGTCTTATTTTCAGGGGATGGGAGGCAGCTCCACTCCACTGCCCTAGCTTGATTTTTAGGCATGCGCCTTGCCCCCAAACTAGGGCTTATTTGGGGGATAAGGCTTATAAGCTAGGGCTTATTTTTGGGGTAGGTCTTACTTTGGGGAAAACATGGTAGAAGCAGAATCTTGCCAAACTAAAGAACTCTACTATCTACCTCAGTGTAGGAGGTGACTAGGCAGAAATCGAGGGCGGAGTCAAATGCATCATCAGTTTGGAGTCTCTAATGCTCCAGTAAGAGACCTAAGTCCACCCCCACACACACGAAGTCCGTTGAGCCTTATCTGGTGCCAGTTCACCTCAACTGTTAGAAGTTCAGATTCTTGTGGACAGGTAGCATGAAATAAACTTGTAAGACTTTTGAACTCTATCCTTGTTCCTTAATTCTTGCGCCTGACAACCAACTTATAATATATTAAGCTATAAGGGAGGGGCTCTTTCTCTTACACAGATATCTGGACTCATTTGTCTAAATTAAAATTTCACCAAATTTAGTAAGTTTTCTTTCATGTATATGTATTACTTGCTGGCCACATGACCGCAGAAATGTCTTCAGACAGCTCAATGGGCTTGAAACAGAGATGAGCACCACCCCCTGTAGTCCACAATGACTAGCGGAGTAAAATACACAAGAACTCCTACCTTACATATATTCTATTCAGCTACAAGGCATACAGATAATTCTCGACTCACGACGAATCATTTAGTAACCATTCAAAATTATGGATTCCCCCCAAAGGTCCCTATTTTCCAATACTGAAGTTCCAACGGTTGCCCTCCTCAAGGTCGTATGATCACATATCCGGCGCTTAGCAACCAGCCCACATTTATGGCTGTTTGCAGCTTCTCACAATCATATGACCTAATTTTATGTCGTTTTTGCTGGAAATTGGCATTTACTTCTGTTTTTAAGCAAAATAGCAATGGTAGAAAGATTTTCTTCCTAGATTCACTGGTCAGAATTTGATCAGAATTGTTTAGCAGATGAGGTCTGTAATGTACTCCCTCTGCCTGATTAGGTCAATGTAATTGGAACAAGACGGTTCCTCAAGTAACCTGGTCCCATCTTATGAAAGAGTTTAAAGGTGATAACCAACACCATAAATTGGACCCGGAAGCAAACTGGCACCCAATGATGCTCACATAGCAGAAATGTTACATATGCACTCCAGGGGTTCCCAGAACTATCTGTATAGCCACGCTCTGCCCCAGCTGCAGCTTCTGGGTATTTTTCAAGGGTAGCCCCATGTACAGCACACTGCACTAGTCCATACTTGAGATGAACAGGATGTGAGTGATTAAGAAAAGAGTTTCCCAATACAGGAAAGAGCACAACTGTTACACAACACAAAATTGAGGAAAGGCTCTCCTAACCACAACTGTTACCTACTCCTTAAGCAGGAATACTGAGTTCTGGAAGAACCCCCAGATTACACACCAGGTTCATTGGGGCAGTGCAATTCCATCGAATACCAAAGATGGTAAACCCTCAGATAAAAGGAATCCCCCACCCACAGCCACCTCCATCGGACCAAGGGTCAGTTGAAGCCCGTTGTTCTCCATCCAAACCTCCTCAGTAAAACAAAATTACATCTCCACCCCGTCCAGAAGCCTCCTTCAGCCATCCAAGGTTACATTTATTTTTGTTTGAGACCGTGCAAAAGTTGAAAGAGTCACCCCAAAGGAAAACATCTGATCCCTATTTTTCTCATGGGCAGTAAAAACCATTCCACTTATGCGGGCTTTAAAAAAAAACCTTAAAAGTGACAAGCAATAAAATTGTTATATATTTAATTTTGTTGAAAGACAAGCATTTATTCTAGTTCGTGTGCATTATTGATTCTTTTCATGACTTGAGTGCTTTTTAAACAAAAATGGCAGGGCTTAAATTAATTTAATCATCATCATTTGTGCTTTAAGGGAGGAACAGGAGATCCATTCAGTAACCTATCATTGAAAACAAATGTATTCAAGTTACTCAGTGATTCAGTTATTGTTTTAGCTGTGTGATTGTTTGCTTCAGAAGCTAAATTGAGACAAGTCTTTGAAAAACAGCTCAGAAAAGAGTAATTTCCGGGGAAGGGAGATTTATAGCACGTGGCCTTACAAGGAAGTTCAAAGAGAGAGAGAGAGAGAGAGAGAAATTCCTACATGCTACCCGTTTGACTTCTACCTAGTAGAATTCAAGTTATTAGTCACAATTAAGAGTTTTACACTGAAGTGCTAACAAAATTTGTTGACAAAGTCCTACAGCTGGTAGCAATGTCTCACTTCCTTGTATGATCCAGAGACTGGCAAGCATTGCAAATGCATACATTTTTAATCAGCGTATGTTTATTAATGTATGCTTTCTACTAAAAAAAATCACATCATCCAATGGAGCCAGCCAGTAAGGACTTCATAAAGGCCAAACAGAAATACACCTTAAGCACAGTCATTACATATTGTGTATATATTCTAGAATTCAGTCCCACAAGATGGGAGAGTGCCTTTAACTTAAAAGATGCTCAAACCATGCTAGACAAAATTAATCTTCTAGCAATAAACTCTTCCCTTGATAAAGAATAGGGGCAATATACCTATAGATGAAAGCACTGAATATAAACCTCAGTAAGAATTTGAACTAATTTTCATTCTTAGTCATTAGGGATATCTATTAATTTAAGAATGAATGTGCCTTATTACTGCTTCTGAAATAAACATGTACCTCTTAAAATCAATTTATATTATACTCTGCCTGAACCAATCAATAGACCAACGTGGGCAAATGAAGTGAATTGTAAAACCAAAGTATGAGAGTATGCTGTTCTTGCAATGCTGATTTCAGGAAAGATCAGTGAAGGAGGTTAGGATTAGAGTAAACCCTGCAATCTTATTTCAGAGTGATTCTGGAATACATTTCTGCTAGCTATGTCTTTAAAGCATCCTTTCTGAAATAATACTCTCCATATGGCCTGATACTCCAACTCAACATACATCAGTTTGGAGATGTACGTAATTTGGCCTCAAACAAGCTCAGCTATTTTTGTACAACACAATGAACTGTACTTTTCTTAACCATGAATTACTTACTGAACACATGATAATTGGCTGACTTTATATAATAGCAAACCGTAAACAAGAAGATATTACAGCTTAGCCTACTGCATGAATCCCAATGAAAGAAACTACTGTAATACACTTGATCTCTAATAAACTATACCTTTCTGAACAAATGGAGCCAAGGATTATTTCTATTTAGAGGTTTAAATTGTGGCAGGTCTGACAGTACAGTAATTACAATCTACCTAGAAGGGAGTCAACCACAGTAAATAGGGACCTTGAAAAAAGTGATGATGTTCATTGGAGCATATATTCAAGTCTCAATCATGTCTGTCACCTCAAACACACACATTCCTATTAATAAAAACAAGTCCTTAATCTGAAGCAGCACACAAATCAGGAATCTGGAACCCTCTTTGGATTATATTCCTTGACATGAGCAATGAAGGTTAGAATTAATGGTATGGAATTCCTAAATATCTGGAGACCATCAGGTTACTTTTTCTTACAGGGTTCCTTGATGCTCTCTGAGCTTGGTGGTTTTCTTGCAGAGATTTCATTACCAAACTAGGCAACATCATCAGTGCTAGCAAATGAGAGCAGCGATATGGGGATGATCTTTAATGTGCAGATGATGTTACCTACCGTGTTTCCCCGAAAATAAACCCCACCCCGAAAAAAAGTCCTACCCTGATTTGTGGGGGTGGGCCTAATATAAGCACTACTCCAAAAATAAGCCCTAATTAGAACCCCTCCCACTCCGTCCCACCTGACTGCCACAATGGGGCAGGAGGCCACACAGCACATCGTGCCGCTGCCACCACAATGAGGCAAGGCAGGTAGGGGAGAGGGTGGAGCTGCCCCACCCGCCCTGCACCCACTTCCTCCAGGGCCCCCACAGCCAGGCCATTCCTTGCGGCCACAGCAGAAGTGGGCCAGTGCTGGATGGGGCTGTTGGCGCCGCCGCCCTGAGGCGAGGCAGGTGTCACAAAAAATATGACACCGCCCGAAAGTAAGACCTACTGCCTCTTTTGGAGGCAAAAATAATATAAGACCGGGTCTTACTTTCAGGAAAACACGGGTAGTTTGATAATGAAACGTCTGCAAGTTCATAGATCACCAAGGACCCCACAGCAAAACCCTGAGCTACAAACATTTTCTTCTGCTGGTACTTATTCTTATCATAGGCATGGTAATTAGCAATAAAAATAGACTATCTTTAAGAATACTTAGCACGACCACCCAGAGATAATAGCAATTAGTTTCTGAGAAGCCACAAAAAAACTTGGAATCTTTCTTGTATACTGCCATATTGTATAATGACTCCTCCAATTACAACATAATATAGTGCAATGAATCATCCACAGTTAAGTGAAACTGTCCATTGGAATAAATCATCATAATAAAACTACACATTAAAAATAGTCACCCATCCCACTCACAGACATTATCTTCTAATCAATAACAAAAACTCTTTGGAAGAGTTCTTGTCTTTATCAAGTCTTGGTCTACTCTATGGTGTGACAAGTTAGTTTCAGATGAGAGATTAGTCCACACAACCAGGGGCCATATCAGAGAAACAATCTTTAGCTGTTTTGCTCTACATGTCCACTCAGAAGTTACAATAAGTTCAATGAGATCTACTGCTGTGCGATTATGTAAAATTCCAGGCTCAGTATTTTGGGATTGAAATTCTCAGACCTGATTCAAGTAACTCAAATTATAGCTTGCTAGATTCAGAGTTCTCTGGGTTAACACACGTAGTTTATAGTTTACAATGGGTATTTATGTTAAGCCAGGGGTCACCAACATTTTAGACTAGTGAATTTCAAAAGCATGTTAAAATTCCACATGAAATGACTACCACAGTGGATGTGACCAATCACAAAATCCCCATATATCAGACAGCAAACAAAATACAGCTACAACATTTTATGTAGCCTAAGGTAGAGGTCCCCAACCTTTGGGGCACCAGGGACCAGTTCGGTGGAGAGAGGTTTTTCCACAGACCGGAGGGTGCATGGTTTTGTGTGCTGCCTGCATCCCATGGATGGAGCTTTGCTTGTTTGTGTGGACTGGTTGCTGGCATGCTGCAGCCCGGTACTGGTCCACAAACTGGGGGTTGGGAACCCCTGGCCTAAGGGTATAATTAAAAATACTACATAGCATGTTTGAAGTTGATGCTTCTTTGCTTTACAACACAGTAGCCTCCCATTCATTATTATGAATTTTTTTAAAAAAGTTTTTTAAAAAGCAAATTACCAAGATAGCCACTTATCCTTAGGAACATACCAAGTATCTGGGTGCCTGTAGTTAAGCCCAACCCAAACTGCAAAATTTCCAACAGTTTCCAACACATCTAGAAGGTACCAGCCTGGGAAAGGATGCTGTACATCCTTTCCTGTTCCTCCATTCAACTTTCTTTCAACAATTTGTTTTACACAGAAGAGAGTCGAGCTGAATCCTTAATTTTTTTTAAGAATGTAGCCACCAACCATAATATAGCTCATCGCAGGTGGTACAATAAAGATGTTGTAGCACGCTAGGACAGCCTTATAATACCTTTTAGCATCAAAGCCCCTTTCTCCTAATCTTTCTAGCCCTACCAAAGGCCATAATTTCTCCTTACAGAACCAGATAGCCCGTGGGAACGAGTTATCCAGAAAGGCAGCAGGATCCGGGCTCCCGTAGCGTTAATGGCCCTTCCACTTTTATGATCCCAGTTTAATTACAGAGAAAGCCTGCGCCTTGGGGCTTACCTAGCGAGGGTTAGAGCTCCGGCCCGCCGTCCTGGCGCTTACGGTACTGCAACTCTTCCCCCAAATCCGCCACCAAATATCCAAGGAGAAATGCGAAAGAGGGAAGCCTTTCCTTTCCAGAGGGGGGGGGAGGCAAAGAAGGACGCGCGCCCCCATTCGGACATCTCCCCAAGCCCAAAGCCGGGTCGCCTCCTGGATCCGAGCCCCGCTACTGTAGAGAGAGGCTTCCCCAGCAAAGCCGGGAGCCACGCGGGGAAGAGTGGCTATCCTCCCGCAGCACCTATACCGGAGCTGCCCCAGGCGGAGTGAGCCCTACGGGGTGGGCGAAGGAGGCACCCGCTTACCTGCCGGCCCGTCTCACCTGACAAAAGCAGCGCTGCTCCGCCGTCGGGGCTTCCTCGGAAGCGCCTCCGGAGAGCAGGGCGAGGAGGAGGAGCAGCAGCGCCCGACACAGGCGGCGAGAAGGCACCCGCGACATGTCGCCTCTCCCGCAGCTAAAGCGAGCCTGGGCTGAAGATCTTCTGCTCCTCCGGGCAGACACGCCTCCCGCCTTCCTCCTGCCGGAGCGTCATCTTTCAGTTCGAGGGGACGTGCGGCGCAGACCGCACACAACAAGAGGCGTCGCGGCTTTCCCCATCCAGCGCTGGGAGGGGCCCGTTGGCGAAAAGCCAGGCGGGAGCCTCGTCACTTGCTCGGCCTCGCCTTGCCCTGACCCTCCCTGCCCCGGGTCCGCCGATCTGCCAGCACCGTCCTGCCCTCCTCCGTGCCTCCTCCAGACCCTGAGCTCACCGCTCCAGCCGCTCTCTGGGGATCGGCCCGGACGTGCAGATCGGCTTGACCCTCGGTGGCACTTCTCTCTACTCCGCCTTCGTGTTTTTTTGTGTGTGTGTGTGTTTTTTCACGCGGATACTGGCGGGGCGGGATTGGGATGGTTTTGTCCGCAGGGCAAATACACACCTTAGATCTGTCTGTGGAGATTCTCAGTCACCCAGGTCACAGTTGTCTCAGAGGTGCTTTTTTCTTACTCAAGGAAAAAAACAGTCCAATTGCCTTTTGAAGAAAAAGCACCTTTGAGACACACCTCAACTCTGTTAAGTTCCTGATTAAGGTGGCTGCCTGCCTGGATTTATTTCCTTTTATAAAAGGAAAACTTCCAGATTTTTTTCAACTTGGTAACCTCAACCCTCCCAAATCTTAATCAGGTTAAGAAATAACATAAAGTAAGATTTTCACCGGAAATAAACACTGAAATAGTGATCAACCGACAAGAGGGTTGAAACAACTTACAAGAAGCAACAGCAATGAAAAATAATTAAAGGATAGTTTACAAATAGATTCTAATAACCGCAATATATTCTCCACCTTTTTAACAGCTTCTGCAGCAGAAGTTGCATGTGCTCATTTATACTCTTGTTAAGTATCTCCATCCACCCTTGCCTCAAATTCTTACGTTAGCTAAGGGCCTGCACAGAAATTACATAAAGGTGGGTGCTAGGTGGGTCATTTTGCAGAGAGCATAGGAGAACTATTCACACAAAGTCCTGAGAGTTTAAGACTTTCAGATAATTTATTCTTATTTATCATTTTGATTTTTTTATCCTGCCTTTATTATTTTCATAAATAATGCAAAGCAGTGAACATATCTAATATGACTTCCTCTTCCTGTTTTCCCTACAACAACCCTGGGAGGTGAATTGGGCTGAGGGAGAGTGACTGGCCAAAAGTCATCCAGCCATCATTTACGCTTAAAGTAGGACTAGAACTCACAGTCCCCTGATTTCTAGCCTGGTGCCTTAGCCACTAGACTAGGGGTTGTCATACTTGGCCCTTTTATGACTTGTGGACTTCAACTCCCAGAATTCCTCAGCCAGGCACACTGGCTGAGGAATTCTGGGAGTTGAAGTCCACAAGTCATAAAAGGGCCAAGTTTGAAGGTGCCTGCACTAGACTATAATGCCTTCACACTGTTTCTTGTAACACTTCTATGGGAGAGATCAGACAGGGAAATGGAGATTGTTCCAGGACTTGCATGCCAAGATTGTTGTTTGATTTGTGCAGCCATTGCTGTTAATAATTTAATAAAGTTGCCAGTGCAGGGGTTTTGTTTTGTTGAAAGTCAAGCTATCAGATAAAACCAGAATCAGTTTTCTGGGATATGTTTAGGAGTAAATTACCTCTATTTAAGGTACTTGCAGTTTGGCTGTGATCTAAGTTGTGATATCTAGGATCTGAATCGCTAACTCCATATTTGTTCTGTTGTCTAGGTGTACATGCTGTGTAAACACTATTAGTGTGTGTCAGCTATTAATGTATGTAGTATGGGTGAGGCATCATGCTGATATACCTAGATGTATCTGATCAACAGTATAATATATGACTTAATTCCCTAGAGCAAACTCTGGTGTTTTATACATGGCAAAATGCATAAATAACATCAGGTGGATGCACTCTTGATTGTTAGCCACACCCAAAGTATAGTATTGCAATCTGTGAATCAGCATTGTTTTAGGTGGTAACGTTAAGAGACTGCTCCATAACACTCATCTCCCTAAATGTTTTGGGAGCAAAAATAGAAATGTTTCAACACCATACAAATCACAGAGAAACTTAGTATTTTTGACTGCAGCAAATTCAAAAAATTTTCACTGACATATAGAAAATAATTGGAATTTTAGGTGTATCTGTATCAATATTAGGAATAAAAATTGATTGTAATATAAAATGTTTGGAAACTGACTAACCTTGAAGAAAAAATGTAAAGTTATAGTGAACTATATAAACATTAAAACCACAGAGGATGGTACAGCAATTCAATTCCTCAGTGGGAAAGAGAAATGGCTCTCCAGTTTGGTTCTAATTCAGTCTGATTTTGAGTTGCATCTTGCTTGCGTATCTGTTGGATTGGAAAAAGATACCAATAAACTTGAGCGAGGGAACATTATTGAGGTTAGAGAATCAAGCTATATGGAAAAGATCAAGGGGAGATTATAGGTTTTATTGAGCCAGCTAGCTCTGAAGGACAGGAAGAAAGCAAATGTGTCAAAATTATAAACGTTCTTCATATTTGCACATTCATTTAAGGGCTAGTTTGGTGTAGTGGTTAAGGCACCAGGCCATAAATCATTGTCCTGCCTTATCACTTAGCCAGCTGGGTGACCTTGAGCCCTTTGCTATCTTCTTATCCTAGGAAGTAGGCAATGGCAAACCACTTCTGAAATCTTGCCAAGAAAACAGCAGAAAACTGGTCCAGGCAGTCACAAGTGTCAACACTCACTCAAAGCACAAAAATAATAATAATTAGATTGTACCATTTTTTTTAGGACAGAAATGATCAGCCTACAGCTAAAAGCAGAATTTGTCTTCTGCCATCAAGTGAAGAAAATAAGATACTTAGCTTCTAATGAGTTTTATCCAGGCTGAAAAACTGAAAAAATTCTGGGGGGAGAATTTTTAAAAAATTGTTTGTTTTGACAGTAGTAATTCCATCCCAACCCACTTCCAATATGCTTCCTCCCTGAGGAAGGAGAAATTAATAGCAAGTAGAAAGAAATGCAAAATGCAAAAAAGTAGCAAAAATATATAAAGCAAAATATCAAATAATCCATACAAAATAATGCAGCTTAGCAAAATACCGAATTCTAACCTCACTCAGAACTGATAGTATTATTTATCTACTCTTGCTTAAAACCCTCTACCTTGTGCCATCGCGTGCATCTGATGATAAATTCATTTGTTTAACCATGTGTTTGGTACATAATATTTCCTTTTATTGATCTCAAATCTTGATACTCTTAGTTTTAATGTGTGATCTTAAAATCCTTGAAGGGGTGGTGGGTGTTACTCTTACCAGTTTGCCTTCTGATAAATGGACGTTATGTAACTAGGTCTTCAATTGCTCATACTGTTAAACTAAAGGGCCATATGGGGTCTTTATTACACCTGAGCTTCTAAATCTTTTGTTTATTGTAAAATAGTCAATTTGATTCCTTACTACATTATTTCGTGTATCTGCTGGTGATCTCCAAGTGTAGAGACGTCTTTTTGGCAAGTTGAAAAAAGTATTCATCATACATTGCCTATGTTCCTTGCAGAAGTCTACAAATCTGTCACCTCTACCATTTCTGGTTCCTAAGCCAAAGTTTCCAACTACAGGAGCATCACTTCCTTCTCCCACTTTTGCATTGAAGTCCCCCATGAGTATTGTGATATCATCACTTTTTAGGATTTTCAGTACACTGCTTATATCTTTGTAGAACTTCTCTAAATCGTCCTCATCGCTGTCAGCTATGGGAGCGTAAACTTGTATAACATTCATATTTACTGGAGTACTATTTATTTGGATCTTCATCACTCTATCAGATACAATAATAAAGGACTTGATGCATTTATTTACAAGATTGTTTACGATTATAGCTACTCCATTTCAATGGTATTTGCTATTTTCACCAGAGTAGTAGATAGTATGATCTCCTATTCTACACATTCCATTTTCAGGCCAGTGCATTTCACTCACTCCCAATATAGAGATATTGGAAGATTGATCTAAACTAAAGCATAGGCAATGGGGAGTGTTTTGCATATCTGTCTGTGCTTTGATAGATGGGCCTGGCTATGGTCCACAGTATAATACCTTAATTATTGTCACACCCTAAATGAGGTGCACAATACACTCATTATTAATGTATTGTAATTCTATTATACTCCACCCAATTTTCTGGATTTCCATGATAAAATTGAATTCTAAACTAACATACAATCTGGGTTTGCAGAGCATGTTATTGTAAAATGTGCTTAGCTAATCAACGATTCTGTGTGTAGCGGAAGCATAAGCATTGTGGAACAGCATTTGAAAATCTCAAATCCAGTTTGGGGTTTTTTTTGTTGTTCATTTAAATATCCTTTGAAAGATTTTCTTATTCCATCAGGTCAACAGCCTTCATGAGTTATCCCTCTGCCTTGTTTGGTTTTTGTTATTTTATTTGTCTTGTCTTTAATGATGTTACTAGCTTAATCATATTTATGTCAGTTGCCTTACACATGCTAGGGAGAAAGCAGAATGCCTGGCTGTAAACATTTTAATAATAGTTTTATTGGGTCATACCCAAAAGATTGCAGGGGTGTTCACAGACCAATATCTACTGCTCTGTGTAACATCCCCATCAAGCTCCTAAGCTGAATGATTAGGGACACACCCCTATGAAGCTTCCTGTGATGCTTGCATCATGTGTGTTTGGAATGCAGTGGTGGTTTCAGAAATACTTCTTGGACTTTGACAAAAATACTACTGAAGTAACCATTGAACAAGTCCACTTTGGCCTCTACCCAAACCCATATACTTTCATATTGCATTAAAATTTCCTGTAAAGATGAATCAGTGGCATGTAAGACAACAGCAGAGGGTTTTAAAAAATCAGTTCCACCTATTTTATTCTATATTTACTCTGCAGATTTTAAACTTGATTTCTTAGTGTCAATTTTAAACTACTGTAGATTTCAAAGTATCTACTTTGAACTAAGGCCCAGGAGTTGCATTGGCTTTGCCATTTACTTTAGAATGATGGAAGAGGAAAATATATTGTTACACTTTATTATTAGCATTAGCATTTGGGGCACTTCCATGTAACATTCTTTCTAGTCCCCCCTTCCCCCAGTCCTTTAAAACTGAAAGTAGTCTTGCTAAATTGTCTTGATTTCTGCTAACTTCAGATGACACTCAGAATATCATAAGCCAGTAATTTCAGTACTTTCCTTCCACATTCTCAAAAAGAGAAGCCTATAGAAAAACAAGGGAAGGGTAAGGTAAGTCATTAGGAGGTGAACTCAAATGTTCCTAATGACTTAATAAATAACTTAATTCATGCAGTTTCCTGGAAGTGTTATAGTAGTAATTTGCCATTGTCACTTTCATGGATTTTTTTGTGTTTTTTGTTTTTTTTAATACGGGTACTAGAGTGGGATTTCTTTGTGGCTCCCATCCAAATAAGTGGTCCCGCTCAACTTAGCTTTTTCCAGATCAAATAGAAATGTGCAAACAGCTTCGTCTAAAGCCTTGCTTGCTTAAAGGAGCTAAGGAGCTCAGGAATGACAAGGTTGAGTAAGGGAAAAGAAGAGTAAGAATTCCCTCCAATGGTGAAATAGGCTTTCCACAAACTTTACAAAGTTTCACCTATTAAATGGGGGATTTAGGTTACAGCAAGTTTGAGCTGAAGAGTAGGTTGGGTTAGTTAGCTGCAGAATTCTGTTAACTCAGAGGACTGAGTTGCCAATAAAGGAGAATATTTGTAGCTCAAGGTTGAAATGATGTTACCTAGTTTGGGTAATAAAAAGTCTGCAAGAAAACAACCAAAGTCAAAGAGCACCAAGGATTGTGTTTGAGAGGGTGCAGAATCCTTGGAGGGAAGAATCTGGGGTCTATTTAACCTTGTTGATGAAAAAGGCACTTTCTTCCATTCTGGATAACCTCCTTCTTGCAGGAGAAGTAATTGGAATGTTCAGTATGTGAACATTATATGGATATGGCACTCAAAATGCAAGTGAGAACAAGTGCCATAAGGGTTCCCTTGGGGACAGAATTCAATTCACATATTGATTTTGTTCTGGAACATGTTACTTTTGCCTTATTGCAGTTGTCTATATTTTGTATTATATGCCAATACTTTGGAAAGTAATGGGACAATAAACATAAACAATATTCAGAGGAGTTGTTGTTTTTTCTCTCCTAAAAATGAGATTGATAACAAAGCCATGCATTCCCCATCAATACTTCCATGGTGTGGTACCTAACCCCTAATCCTAACCCTCTGAATTTATTTATACATTTGGCCTATATCCATTATTCTATATCAATTTCCTACATTTCCCACAATGATAGTGAACCGTCTTAAATCTAAATTATTTATCGGTATCGTATTACATGAACATTGGCTAATACGGTTTATCACGCTAAAAGGTGTATACGTGTCGTTTTCCTTTTCTTTTTCTAAGCAGTTCCCCTCCAAGTCAGCAGGGGGCGTTCTGGCAGAAGCAACCATTCGGAAAGAGGAAACCCTAACCCTAAGAGGAAGCAGATTCTCCGGTTTGGGCCGTCATTCCCGGCGTCCTTTGCGCATTACTACCGGCATAGCTGGGCTTTCGTCTCATCATCATGGCGGAGCCGCGAGACAAGGCTCTGCAAGACTATCGCAAGAAATTGCTAGAGCACAAGGAGAAGCTACCCGCGGAGTTCCTCGCACTCACTGAGGAGCCACTACCTCTTCCTTCGGACCAGAGATATGAAGAGGGACTAAAGTAGGGAGAGAGCCCTAGGGGGGTTTTGGTCTAAAGAATTATTAGAATTTAGTTTGTCCCACCCCTTCTGCGCAACCTCACTTTTCAGGAAAAGGTATATTATAAGTCTAAGGGGGGGGGCACTCAGATCCTGTGCATGTTTCCTTAGGGACATTTACTGTCTGCGGTCAGTGCAACTGACCCTCAAATACAGGATTGGGAGGGCACATTGGAGTCGCTCCGTGAGTTCGATGGGCTCTTCTAAATTTGATAAAATAAATAATTTCATTTTAATCATTGCATTTATATCCTGCCACTCCTTCCGATGCCCACATTACTACATGCAGCGTTCTTTCTTCCATATCTCTCCCAATAGTAACAATCCTGTGAAGTAAGTTAAGATGACGACTTAATGGACTGACAAGTTTTATGAACTTCCATGGCTGAGAATGAATTTCAATCCGATTTCAGCACAAAATTCATATGGATGAGAAATATCGGTTGGGTTTTAGTGTAGTGTGTGGTGTAGTCATAATAGTTTGAAAATCATGGTTCATAGTTTAATAGATTTGTGAATGCAGAGAATTGTGGTTTATTCAACCAACCATTATTAAACTCTGAGTTTGTAATATATGAATCCAGCTATAACAGGTTTATTTTAAAAAAATAAACAAAAATAAAGGTCTAATTTTGTTTCATTAATCTTAGAGGAACGTAAGAAATGAAAAAATGAGAAAGATAAAAAGGAGAGATAGCTGAGATTTATGTGTGGAACAAAAACAAAATACCTTTTTTTCCTTGACTTCCATATTCTGCACACATTTCCTCCAGATTTACATGCAATATGCAGTAGACTTAGACAACTGCTTTGAAAAAGCCCAACAAAGATTACAGAAATAAAATACAGTACAAAAGGTAAATAAGCAATGAAATACTAAAGACAGTTAATGAACTACAGTTAATGAGCTAAAAAAAACTAAACAGAAGGAAAAATAGAAACCTCCCACCAAAATAGAAAAGCCAAATAAAATTTTAAAAACCAAAGCAAGTATCTAAAATATTTATATTAAGTGTGTGGAAATGTGTGTGTGCTTGCTGTGCAGAAGAAAACATAAACTGAGAGGAGGTGACTTCCAGCAGGTGCCAGTAGGCCTCCTTAGCTACCTGTAGCAACCCATTCCCTCATGCATATTTTATATAGAAGAAAGTTGAGATTTGGCAAAATTTGGTAAAAATGAGATGGTCAGGTGGGCTGCAACATATAGAATCATTCATAATTATAGAATGTAAGAATTAGAAGGTACCATGGACATCATTTTGCCCTCCTTTGTCCAGTAATACTTCTAATCAAGTAGTATCAACGAATTATCCAATCTCTGTTTTCTGGAACAACTAAACAATTCTGCCTTTTTACATGATACTATAGTCTTTCAGATATTTGAAAACAGCTATCAATTCTCCCCTTAGTCTTCTCTTCCTCAGGCTAAACGTATCTAGTATCTTTATTCCTTATAAGTTTTTCCTTTCAGTTCCTTATTCATCTTGGTTATTGTCTTCTGAATATTCTAGAAAAGAACAAATGCTGTTCTTGATCTTGACACTGTACTGTACATTTGTTAATGCAGCTGAAGATTATATTTGTTTTCTTTGAAGCTGTGTTACGCTATTGGCTCATGTCCGGGCTTGTAATCCACCAAGAAACCAAGATCCCTTTCACATGTATTCCTATCCACTATAGTCCCCCCATCATATACTCATGTTTTGAGTTTTCTTACTTTGATGTAGGATTTTGCATTCACCTCTGCTGAAAATCATCTTGCTGTCTACTGTCCATTGTTCCTATTTGGGAAGTTCTTCCTGAATCCTGATACTATTCTTTGAGGTGTTTGCTGTCCCCTTATATTTGTGTTGTTAGCAAATGTGATGATCATTTCCTAATCTTCATCTAAATCATTTTTAAATATATTGAACAGGACCTGTGATATACCATTGAATACTTCCTTTTATTTTGACATGGGAGTCATTCATGTACCCTTTTTGTCCATCATTATTGAACCAGCCTGTAGCCATCAAATGGTAGTATAGTTGTGCTCTTTTTTTTGTCATCTTTGCTAGAATTTCATGAGAGACTTTATTGAACTATTTCAGAAGTCAGATATACTATGTCCACTGCTTCCCTGTGGTCAGCTAAGCTAGTTGAAGAAGAAAGTATTTGTGTAAAGAGGAGAGAACAACGCAGTTGTGGGCTACATTAATAGAGGGACAGAATCAAGATCATGTGAAGTATTAGTATTGCTTCATAATGCCTTGGTAAGACCATACTTAAAATATTGCATCCAGTTTTGGTCGCCACAATACAAAAAAGATGTTGAGACTCTAGAAAGAGTGCAGAGAAGAGCAATAAAGATAATTAGGGGACTGGAGGATAAAACACAAAGAACGGCTGCAGGACTTGGGTATAGCTAGTGAAAAGAAGGACTAGAGATGACATGATAGCAGTTTTCCAGTATTTGAGGGGCTGCCACAAAGAAGAGGGGGTCAACTTATTCTTCAAAGTACTTGAAGGCAGAACAAGACACAACAGATGGAAACTAATCAAGGAGAGATGCAATCTAGAACTAAGGAGAAATTTCCTGAGAGTGAGAACAATTAATCAATGGAATGGCTTGCCTCCAGAAGTTGTGGGTGCTCCAACACTGGAGATTTTTAAGAAGAGATTGGACATCCAATCTGAAATACTATAGGGTTTTCTGCTTGAGCAGGGAGTTGAACTAGAAGACCTCCAAGGTCCCTTCCAACTCTGTTATTCTATTCTGTTAACTTTATGTATCAAAGAAAGATTATGTTGACTTGGTATGATTTATTCTTGATAACTCCATGCTTGGTTTCTGATAACCCTATGCTTGGTTTCTGTCAATCAAGACATTCTTTTCTAAATGCTCACAAACCAAATGCTTAATAATTTGTTCCAGAGTTTTCCCCAGGTCGATTAGCCAGATTGTCATATATATTTTTCTATTATTAGAAATGCTTTTATTTCACTTTAGTCACCCAATTATAAAAAGATTTATAACAAAACATACCTAACAATACATAACATATCATTGTTAAAAATTGTAAAGATTTATGTATATTTATGTGTGTATGTGTCTGTGTGTGTGTGTGTGTATAAAATGTTGTATTTTTTTAAACAATTATGTCAGCGGTTCTCAACCTATGGGTCGCTAGCCCATTTGGGGTCGATCGACCATTTCACGGGGGTCGCCAAGCAAGGCTGTCTGCCATTTTTTTCCCCCTTTTCCGGCGGGTGCCTTACCTCCCTTGAGCTGGGCCAGCTGGTGGTCGGCCTGCTCCATCTCTGCCGCTTGCCAGCTATGCCTCGGCCGGCGCAGGGGGCAGAACCACGCATGCGCGGCGCTCCCGGGCAGGGAAAGTCCTCGACTTATGACCTGTTGGGTAGTCCTCAACTTACGACCGGTTTAGTCCTTGACTTACGACCGGTTGGGGGTCGCGGCATTAAAAAGGTTGAGAACCACTGAATTATGTTAAATATATAAGGAGTCCCTGCGGATTTTACTCCACTCGTCATTGCCAACTCTAGGGAGTGGTACTCATCTCCGTTTCAAGGCCATTCAGCCAGTGCTGTCCAGAGACATTTCCACAGTCATGTAGCCAGCAAGATGTCACAGGGTGCTGTTACCTTCCCGCTGAAGTGGTACCTATTTATCTACTTGCATTTGCATGCTTCCAAACTGCCAGGTGGGCAGGAGCTGGGGCAAGGATGGGAGCTCAGCCTGGTCTGGGACCTGGGCTGCCAGGCTTTCAGCTGACAAGCCCAGCATCTTAACTGATGAGCCACTGTGCCGCCCCACATATATACATACATACAAATAAATAATAAATGCTAATATAAATTCAGCTTAATCGTAATAACACCAAAGCAGCTGGAATCATTTCAATGCAGTCACATCTCATTTTTAGTCACTCCCCAAACATTCATATTTTAAATTTCCCAGAGTGCTAGGAATGACGATGCAGTTCTTATTTCTGATGGGACGGTATTCCACCAGATAGAAGCTCTGGTGGAGAAACCTGACCTCCATGTTTCCTCTTATCACACCCCATTTAGAGTAGGGAGTTCTCACAGTAAATACACTCTAAAGGCATATTTTGGGCAGGTAGATTGTCACCAACAACTTGAATTGCATCTGTTATTCCAGTAGGAGCTGACAGTCTAGAACAGCGGTTCTCAACCTATGGGTCACGAGCCCATTTGGGGTCGATCGACCATTTCATGGGGGTCGCCAAGCAAGGCTGTCCGCCATTTTTTTGTCCGCCATTTTTTTTGTCCGCCATTTTTTCCCCCTTTTCCGGCGGGTGCCTTACCTCCCTTGAGCTGGGCCAGCTGGTGGTCGGCCTGCTCCGTCTCTGCCGCTTGCCAGCTACGCCTCGGCCGGCGCAGGGGGCGGAACCCCGCATGCGCGGCGCTCCTGGGCAGGGAAAGTCCTCGACTTACGACCAGTTGGCTAGTCCTCGACTTACAACCGGTTCAGTCCTCGATTTACGACCGGTTCAGTCCTCGACTTACGACCGGTTTAGTCCTCGACTTACGACTGGTTTAGTCCTTGACTTACGACCGGTTGGGGGTCGCGGCATTAAAAAGGTTGAGAACCACTGGTCTAGAAGCACCCCAGATGGTGCATCAGCTCTTTCTGGAGGAGCAGAATCCCATCAAGAACTAAAGTTGGTATTGTTCGGCCTCAGTCGGTTTTTAAATCTACAGCCACTCTGTCTTGCTAGGGATGAGTTTCAACCTGTTTTCCCCCACCCAGACCCTTATAGTATTCAGACACTGAAGCTTTAAAAAGATAGGTGCCTTTTTCTGACTCTTGAGCACTGTCCATCCTCCATGATTTCTCAAAGGTCACAGAAAGGAACTTCTGAAATCACATCTGTGAACTTCTTCAAGATTTTTGGATACAATTGGCTTTTGAGACTTAAATTCAATTATGGTATGCAGGTGTTCCCTAAACATGCCTTAACTGACCTTGGGTTACCATTCCCTTCTTTGGTCAGTTATTCTCATTAGGTTTTTATGAGGAGAAAAGAAATAAAAGTAGAAGTTGAGGAGTTCTGCCCTCTTCTTGTCATTTTTTTTTTACCATTTTCTCTTACTAGAGGTCCTATTCCTCCTGTTTTGTTTATTTTACTGCTGATACAGCAAAAAAAAACCCACCCCATTTTTGTTGCTTTCAACTTCTCTTGTGAATCTAAATTCCTTTTGTCTTTTGGCTTTTCTCATTTTTTTTCCTGCAGATAATACCTACTTGCTAGTATATCTCCCTGGTGATCTTCCATTTCCAGCAGTGGTTCTTTGGCTAGTGGAGTCTTCCAAGCAGTTTCCTAAGCTGCTTCCCTTTTTTTCCCCTTCTCATTGAAGTGGTAGCCAGTTGCACTTTCAGTATTTTATTTTTGAGAAATTCTTGACTCTCTTGTGCTCCCTTTGATCAGAGGAAAGTTTTCCATGGGATCTCATCCAGTAGTATCTTTTAAAGTTTGTTGAATTTAGCTCTCCTGAAATTTAGCATCTATATATGACTATACCCCCAATTTTTGTTCTGCAGCATGAACGTAAGATCCCATAGCTGCTGCCTCCTGTGGTTCCTACTGTTTTACCTCTTCAACAAGCTCTTATATATTCATTAGAGTCAAACATGGGAGAGCCAATTCCTTTGTCTCTTCCTCAGTTTTCTAGAAAATGTTAAACTTTTACACTTAATTTAATTTATTGATTATTAAATTTGTATGCTGCAGAACTCCCAATGCCTATGCAGCAACCTCCTGCTAAAGACATGAGCAGAATGTAATTTATTGGCACAAAGATGAATTCTGCATAGGAAATACAGTAAATAAAAGGAATTTTATCCCTTCATTCTTGATTCTCCCCTCCTTAAGTATATCCAAGTATATGTTAAAAAATTAAAATGGGTTTAAAACAAGTGAATTTGAGAAAAATACTAGTTTTTGAAAATCTGGCGGCGGCCTGGGAAGTGGCCGCTGCCGCAGCATTGGACCGAGTCGTGCCTTTGCGGCCTCTGACCCGGCGCAGATCTCAATTGGCTCCCTGGTTTACCGAGGAGCTGAGAGAGATGAAGCGCCGGAAAAGACGCCTAGAGAGCAGTTGGAGGGTGAGCCGAACCGAATTCGATCGAACACAGGCAAGNTCGATGGGCGCCTCAAGGAGCGTGAGTGACTCCTCGGTGATGGAGAAGGAAGCCTGGTCTCTATACTTCTCCCTGATTTCATCCCTCTCTCGGGATCCCCCCAAAACCAGATTTCTTAATAATCTTAAATCAAACAGGGTGGGGAAGACGCGTTGGAGTGAAAAGTCCTTTTCCATATAATATTCAGATTCCCCCCCCCACTCAGATCCTGTGCATGTTTCCTTAGGGACATTTACTGTCTGCGGTCAGTGCAACTGACCCTCAAATACAGGATTGGGAGGGCACATTGGAGTCGCTCCGTGAGTTCGATGGGCTCTTCTAAATTTGATAAAATAAATAATTTCATTTTAATCATTGCATTTATATCCTGCCACTCCTTCCGATGCCCACATTACTACATGCAGCGTTCTTCCTTCCATATCTCTCCCAATAGTAACAATCCTGTGAAGTAAGTTAAGATGACGACTTAATGGACTGACAAGTTTTGTGAACTTCCATGGCTGAGAATGAATTTCAATCCGATTTCAGCACAAAATTCATATGGATGAGAAATATCAGTTGGGTTTTAGTGTAGTATGTGGTGTAGTCATAATAGTTTGAAAATCATGGTTCATAGTTTAATAGATTTGTGAATGCAGAGAATTGTGGTTTATTCAACCAACCATTATTAAACTCTGAGTTTGTAATATATGAATCCAGCTATAACAGGTTTATTTTAAAAAAATAAACAAAAATAAAGGTCTAATTTTGTTTCATTAATCTTAGAGGAACGTAAGAAATGAAAAAAGGAGAAAGATAAAAAGGAGAGATAGCTGAGATTTATGTGTGGAACAAAAACAAAATACCTTTTTTTCCTTGACTTCCACATTCTGCACACATTTCCTCCAGATTTACATGCAATATGCAGTAGACTTAGACAACTGCTTTGAAAAAGCCCAACAAAGATTACAGAAATAAAATACAGTACAAAAGGTAAATAAGCAATGAAATACTAAAGACAGTTAATGAACTACAGTTAATGAGCTAAAAAAAACTAAACAGAAGGAAAAATAGAAACCTCCCACCAAAATAGAAAAGCCAAATAAAATTTTAAAAACCAAAGCAAGTATCTAAAATATTTGTATTAAGTGTGTGGAAATGTGTGTGTGCTTGCTGTGCAGAAGAAAACATAAACTGAGAGGAGGTGACTTCCAGCAGGTGCCAGTAGGCCTCCTTAGCTACCTGTAGCAACCCACTCCCTCATGCATATTTTATATAGAAGAAAGTTGAGATTTGGCAAAATTTGGTAAAAATGAGATGGTCAGGTGGGCTGCAACATATAGAATCATTCATAATTATAGAATGTAAGAATTAGAAGGTACCATGGACATCATTTTGCCCTCCTTTGTCCAGTAATACTTCTAATCAAGTAGTATCAACGAATTATCCAATCTCTGTTTTCTGGAACAACTAAACAATTCTGCCTTTTTACACGATACTATAGTCCTTCAGATATTTGAAAACAGCTATCAATTCTCCCCTTAGTCTTCTCTTCCTCAGGCTAAACGTACCTAGTATCTTTATTCCTTATAAGTTTTTCCTTTCAGTTCCTTATTCATCTTGGTTATTGTCTTCTGAATATTCTAGAACAGAACAAATACTATTCTTGATCTTGACACTGTACTGTATATTTGTTAATGCAGCTGAAGATTACATTTGTTTTCTTTGCAGCTGTGTTACGCTATTGGCTCATATCCAGGCTTGTAATCCACCAAGAAACCAAGATCCCTTTCACATGTATTCTTGTCCACCATAGTTCCCCCATCATATACTCATGTTTTTGAGTTTTCTTACTTTGATGTAGGATTTTGCATTCACCTCTGTTGAAAATCATCTTGCTGGCTACTGTCCATTGTTCCTGTTTGGGAAGTTCTTCCTAAATCCTGATACTACTCTTTGAGGTGTTTGCTGTCCCCTTATATTTGTGTTGTTAGCAAATGTGATGATCATTTCCTAATCTTCATCTAAATCATTTTTAAATATATTGCACTGAACAGGACCTGTGATATACCACTGAATACTTCCTTTTATTTTGACATGGGAGTCATTCGTGTACTCTTTTTGTCTATCGTTATTGAACCAGCCTGTAGCCATCAAATGGTAGTATAGTTGTGCTCTTTTTGTCATCTTTGCTAGAATTACATGAGAGACTTCGTTGAACTATTTCAGAAGTCAGATATACTATGTCCACTGCTTCCCTGTGGTCAACTAAGCTAGTTGAAGAAGAAAGTATTTGTGTAAAGAGGAGAGAACAACACAGTCGTGGGCTGCATTAATAGAGGGACAGAATCAAGATCATGTGAAATATTAGTATTGCTTCATAATGCCTTGGTAAGACCATACTTAAAATATTGCATCCAGTTTTGGTCGCCACAATACAAAAAAAGATGTTGAGACTCTAGAAAGAGTGCAGAGAAGAGCAACAAAGATGATTAGGGGACTGGAGGATAAAACACGAAGAACAACTGCAGGACTTGGGTATAGCTAGTCTAGTGAAAAGAAGGACTAGAGGTAACATGATAGCAGTCTTCCAGTATTTGAGGGGCTGCCACAAAGAAGAGGGGGTTGACCTATTCTTCAAAGTACCTGAAGGCAGAACAAGACACAACAGATGGAAACTAATCAAGGAGAAATGCAATCTAGAACTAAGGAGAAATTTCCTGAGAGTGAGAATTAATCAATGGAATGGCTTGCCTCCAGAAGTTGTGGCTGCTCCAACACTGGAGATTTTAAAGAAGAGATTGGACATCCAATCTGAAATACTATAGGGTTTTCTGCTTGAGCAGGGAGTTGACTAGAAGACTTCCAAGGTCTCTTCCAACTCTGTTATTCTGTTCTGTTAACTTTATGTATCAAAGAAAGATTATGTTGACTTGGTATGATTTATTCTTGATAACTCCATGCTTGGTTTCTGATAACCCTATGCTTGGTTTCTGTCAATCAAGACATTCTTTTCTAAATGCTCACAAACCGAATGCTTAATAGTTTGTTCCAGAGTTTTCCCCAGGTCGATTAGCCAGGTTGTCATATATTTTTTTCTATTATTAGAAATGCTTTTTTTTCACTTTAGTCACTCAACTATAAAAAGATTTATACCAAAACATACCTAACAATACATAACATATCATTGTTAAAAATTGTAAAGATTTATGTATATTTATGTGTGTGTGTGTGTGTGTGTGTGTGTATAAAATTTTGTATTTTTTTAAACAATTATGTTAAATATATAAGGAGTCCCTGCGGATTTTACTCCACTAGTCATTGCCAATTCTAGGGAGTGGTACTCATCTCCGTTTCAAGGCCATTCAGCCAGTGCTGTCCAGAGACATTTCCACAGTCATGTAGCCAGCATGATGTCACAGGGTGCTGTTACCTTCCCGCTGAAGTGGTACCTATTTATCTACTTGCATTTGCATGCTTCCAAACTGCTAGGTGGGCAGGAGCTGGGGCAAGGATGGGAGCTCAGCCTGGTCTGGGACCTGGGCTGCCAGGCTTTCAGCTGACAAGCCCAGCATCTTAACTGATGAGCCACTGTGCCGCCCCACATATATACATACATACAAATAAGTAATAAATGCTAATATAAATTCAGCTTAATCGTAATAACACCAAAGCAGCTGGAATCATTTCAATGCAGTCACATCTCATTTTTAGTCACTCCCCAAACATATTCACATTTTAAATTTCCCAGAGTGCTAGGAATGACGATGCAGTTCTTATTTCTGATGGGACGGTATTCCACCAGATAGAAGCTCTGGTGGAGAAACCTGATCTCCATGTTTCCTCTTATCACACCCCATTTAGAGTAGGGAGTTCTCAGAGTAAATACACTCTAAAGGCATATTTTGGGCAGGTAGATTGTCACCAACAACTTGAATTGCATCTGTTATTCCAGTAGGAGCTGACAGTCTAGAAGCACCCCAGATTGTGCATCAGCTCTTTCTGGAGGAGCAGAATCCCATCAAGAACTAAAGTTGGTATTGTTCGGCCTCAGTCGGTTTTTAAATCTACAGCCACTCTGTCTTGCTAGGGGTGAGTTTCAACCTGTTTTTCCCCATCCAGACCCTTATAGTATTCAGACACTGAAGCTTTAAAAAGATAGGTGCCTTTTTCTGACTCTTGGGCACTGTCCATCCTCCATGATTTCTCAAAGGTCACAGAAAGGAACTTCTGAAACCACATCTGTGAACTTCAAGATTTTTGGATACAATTGGCTTTTGAGACTTAAATTCAATTATGGTATGCAGGTGTTTCCTAAACATGCCTTAACTGACCTTGGGTTACCATTCCCTTCTTTGGTCAGTTATTCTCATTAGGTTTTTATGAGGAGAAAAGAAATAAAAGTAGAAGTTGAGGAGTTCTGCCCTCTTCTTGTCATTTTTTTTTTTACCATTTTCTCTTACTAGAGGTCCTATTCCTCCTGTTTTGTTTATTTTACTGCTGATACAGCAAAAAAAACCCACCCCATTTTTGTTGCTTTCAACTTCTCTTGTGAATCTAAATTCCTTTTGTCTTTTGGCTTTTCTCATTTTTTTCCTGCAGATAATACCTACTTGCTAGTATATCTCCCTGGTGATCTTCCATTTCCAGCAGTGGTTCTTTGGCTAGTGGAGTCTTCCAAGCAGTTTCCTAAGCTGCTTCCCTTTTTTCCCCCTTCTCATTGAAGTGGTAGCCAGTTGCACTTTCAGTATTTTATTTTTGAGAAATTCTTGACTCTCTTGTGCTCCCTTTGATCAGAGGAAAGTTTTCCATGGGATCTCATCCAGTAGTATCTTTTAAAGTTTGTTGAATTTAGCTCTCCTGAAATTTAGCATCTATATATGACTATACCCCCAATTTTTGTTCTGCAGCATGAACGTAAGATTCCATAGCTGCTGCCTCCTGTGGTTCCTACTGTTTTACCTCTTCAACAAGCTCTTATATATTCATTAGAGTCAAACATGGGAGAGCCAATTCCTTTGTCTCTTCCTCAGTTTTCTAGAAAATGTTAAACTTTTACACTTAATTTAATTTATTGATTATTAAATTTGTATGCTGCAGAACTCCCAATGCCTATGCAGCAACCTCCTGCTAAAGACATGAGCAGAATGTAATTTATTGGCACAAAGATGAATTCTGCATAGGAAATACAGTAAATAAAAGGAATTTTATCCCTTCATTCTTGATTCTCCCCTCCTTAAGTATATCCAAGTATATGTTAAAAAATTAAAATGGGTTTAAAACAAGTGAATTTGAGAAAAATACTAGTTTTTGTTTCCTCATAAGGATAAGGGACTGCCCTGAATGTACCATTTGTCTTTCTATTGTATACAATATATAAGGTATACAAGGTATCTATCAAAGAAACATAGGCAAGGCACTTTTAATGTACTATACAATGGTCCAAGAATAAAATTTTACGTCTTTAATTTTTCCCCTCTGAGGATAGAAATGGAAGAACAGACAGTAACAACTACTAGCACGGATTGTATGAATTTTACCTGAAAGCAGTGTTCTTCTATCTTAGTAAGGGAACAACTAAAGGAACTTACCAAGCAGTATGAAAAATCAGAAAATGACCTCAAAGCTCTACAAAGTGTTGGACAGGTGAGCACTCATACAGTCACGATGTTCAGTGAATTATACTGTTGTTTAATGCAAGGCCCACTACCGGGCCGTGGCCTATTTGGAACCGGGCCACACGAGCAGCCTGCCTGCACATGTGCAGACACCCGTGCGGCTCAACTTGTGCAAGATGAGTTGTGTGCATGTGCACCGCAGTCTGCCACTCACATGGCCCAGTTCCCCACTCCCTCCCCCATGCCTGGCTGCGAAGCTGCAAAGATTGGGAACTGCTGGTTTAATGTAAGAAAGCAAATTTTCTGAGAATTGTCATTGGCTCTTCGTTGAGGAACAAATGTCAACATTGTGTGTGTTTTAATGGGTACCTCCCAGAGTTCAGGGAGGACTCCTTAGTGGTTCATGGGAGATCTGAAGTACTTGTACATTCTCCAGAAATGTTATTGCCTTAAATCAGGCATGTCAAACTCGCGACATCACAGGAGGTCGCACAAAGTATCGCGACTTTTTCCCCATTGGTGGCAATGGGGTGGGCGCGGTTTCGGTGTGATGCATCTGGCCCGTGGGCCGGCAGTTCGACATGCCTGCCTTAAATTGAGCAACAGATGATAAAGTTACAATGCACAAAGTTTGTCAAGTTATTTTGGCATCCTAAAGATCTTTCTCTCCTCTGTCAATAATAATTAAATATAATTTACTATTATTTTGTTGCCTTTTCACAACACTGAGAGCTGTTGGTTGAGGCAGCTGTCTCATTCTGTTTGAATAGTAGTCCTAATTATGTATGATGGTTACTAATGGCATTGTGACTTTATATCAAAGCCAACTGATCTTTTGCATTTCAGAAATTCAAACAGGCAGGGAGATTATACTAATAGAGTATTTTTCCATTTCCTTTAAAATCAGATTGTTGGTGAGGTTCTTAAACAATTAACAGAAGAGAAATGTAAGTACATGGGGATACCATTTTATTAATTTTCTTTAATTATTAAAATAATTTTTGGATTTGAAATATGAGTAGCATAGTTATAATGGCACATAAGTGTTATTTTAAAACGTCTGGGGTTTTTTTTGTTATTCAAATCATGGTTGAATAACACACACTCACCTGTTTTTCTTTGCTACTTTTAGTCATTGTCAAAGCAACAAATGGACCAAGATATGTAGTTGGCTGTCGTCGTCAGGTGAGTACAGGTAGTAGTTGCTTATCAATCATTTGTTCAATGACTGTTTGAATTTCCGACAGTGCTAACAAAAATAACTTTACAACCCACTTGATCTTCATAGTCTTCCCAGTCACGTGATCATCATTACAATCAGTCCTGTGCTTGAGCTGTGTTTTTTTTTTCTTTTCCCCATGTCAGAGAGATTGGAGATGCAAGAAAGTAAGATTTGCTGTTCTGTACATTGAAAACAATGCAGTCACGCTGGCAGTCTGGAGCTGGGAGCCATTGGTACAGAATGCAAATAAGTAGTCTCTTGAAGTCTCTTTCTCTCCAATCTCTCTGCTCTATGAGGAATGGGGAGGTAGAGGAAAAAACTAAAGAATTTCTGTAGGACATCTCTCCTTTGCTTGATCTTCTCCCATAGCTGGCGTGATCACATTGCTTTTGATGTGTAGAAAAGCAAACAGCTTGCTTTCTTGAAATATCTTTCTCCAGTCTCTTGGGAGGAGAAGAAGGAAAGCAAATGATTTCTATAGTCAATTTCTTCTTTGCCTGATCCTTCCCCCTCCCCCAAGTGACTAAATTAGTAGACCAGAGAAATGCTGTGAACATAGTATACTTAGATTTCAGTAAGGCATTTGACAAAGTCGATACAACCTGCTGCTTAGTAAGCTAGAAAAAGGTGGGATAGACAACATCACTACCAGATGGATCTGTAGCTGGCTGACAAACCGTACTCAGCGAGTAGTCCTCAATGGTACTATATCCACATGGAGAAAAGTAAGCAGTGGGGTACCACAAGGCTCCGTCTTAGGCCCAATACTCTTTTAATATCTTCATCAATGACTTAGATGAGGAATAGAAGGGGAACTCATCAAATTTGCAGAGGACACTAAACTGGCAGGAATAGCCAACACCCCAGAAGACAAGAACAATGGGTCCTATCCAACAAAATGAATTTTAAAGTGCAGAAAAGCAAAATTTTACATTTAAGCAGGAAAAACCAAAGGTATAAGTACAGATTAGGCGAGACCTGGCTCAAAAACAGTAATTGTGAGAGGGATCTTGGAGTCCTAGTGGACAATCACTTGACTAAGAGCCAACAGTGTGCAGCAGCAGCAGCCAAAAAAGCTAATACAATCCTGGGTTGTATAAACTAGAGGCATAGAATCAAGATCACACGAAGTATTAGTACCATTTTATAAAACCCTAGTAAGACCACACCTGGAATACTGCAACCAATTTTGGTCACCATATTACAAAAAAGATGTTGAGACTTTGGAAAAAGTTCAGAGAAGAGCAACTAAAATGATCAAAGACCTGGAGACTAAAACATATGAAGAACAGCTGCAGGACTTGGATTTGGCTAGTCTAAAGAAAAGAAGAAACGGGCGACATGATAGCAGTATTTCAGTATTTGAGGGGCTGCCACAAAGAAGAGGGCATCAAACTATTCTCCAAAGCACCAGAGGGCAGGACAAGAAACAATAGTTGGAAACTGACCAAAGAGAAGCAACCTGGAATTAAGGAGAAACTTCCTAACAGTGAGGACAATTCACCAGTGGAACAGCTTGCCTGCAGAAATCATGGGCGCTCCATCACTGGAGATTTTTAAGAAGAGACTAGACAGTCACTTGTCTGAAATGGTATAGGTTCTCCTGCTTGAACAGGGGGCTGGACTAGAAGACCTCCAAGGTCCCTTCCAGATTCTATTCTATTCTATTCTATTCTATTCTATTCTATTCTGTCACTCACAAACCAGACAGATTGGTGAAGGATTTCAAGAGAGTAAGCTGTGTATCACACCCATGGCTCCCAACCTTGGGCTGCTAGCATGATTGCATTACTTTCAGTGTGTACAAGATAGTAAGCAGGTGTTCTACCATTCCAAGGGGTGGGGGAGTGGTGTGAAACTGACTAGCCTTATCTCTTTCCAGTTGGGAAACACAAGTGTGGTCTCATGATTTCCCATTTAGTGATTGCTTTGCTTAGTGGCTCTAAATAGGGTTGTAAACTGAGGACTACCTAGATCTTGTTTATGTGTTGGTTTCTCAAAATAGAATTTAAAGTTGTAGCACTAAGTTGTGGCTTGGTGTCCTACCTAAGCAACTCCCAGTGGGAAATGCCTAATTGATTTCTGCAGGCCTAGGCTGGATGTGTGAAAATTGTCCAGCCTACATCCACCTGCTGTGGAAAAAGAGTAATCATCCTTGTACAAGCAGCACGTTTTCAACTTTGATTGTTGTTTGCTATTATCTGAATGGGCTTTGTTGTGCTTTCAGTCATTATCATACGTACTCCTTTGAATATATTTTTGGGTCCTCCCTCCAGCTCCCCAAAACAGTATAGTTAACATTTCCTGGTTGAACACGTTTGACATAAGGCTGCTGCAGATTTAATAATTGCCTTTTTTTTGCCTCCAGCTTGATAAAAGCAAATTGAAACCTGGGACGAGAGTTGCACTGGATATGACCACCTTAACAATTATGAGGTAAAATCTTGCCTTTGTATGCTAAGATTGGAGATGAGAGAAATCGAAAGGGTGGAAAGCAACATTCCCTTCTTCATTATACAGGAAGGAAGGGGGAGGAGGAAACATGAGCCCCAAAGGCTTTGGTTAGGATTCCTCCTTTTTGTGCAAGTAGCCCTTAAGCTACAGTTTTATGCTGCTTGTTAACAACCCTCCTGCGAGACCATTATAGAACTTAGTAATTTATTTGTCTTCATTAGGTGGGGGAAATATTATTTGGAAATTATTTTTTAAAAAAATCACTGCTGCAGAATCATCGGATTGGATAACTGGAATTGCTTCACATATTTATAGATATTTGCCAAGAGAAGTTGATCCACTTGTTTACAACATGTCTCATGAAGATCCTGGAGATGTATCTTATTCTGAGATTGGCGGATTGTCAGAACAAATCAGAGAACTAAGAGAGGTACATGTTTCTTTATTATACCAGCCTGTATTCTAGTTATGGCTAAGCTACTTGTATCTTTGCAAGAGGAAAAATATTTGACTCTGCAGGGTCAGTTAGATGCCCATTGCAGAACTTCAGGAAAATACATAAATGGAACTGCTGAGGTTTTAAAATTTAAAACTAGGAGCTTTAACCAAACTTCACAATGCAGTGAGTTTGTTTCAAAGAAATCCATCTGAAGTGTAAAAGACCACAGACTGTTTTGAGAGTTTTAGAAGGAAGATTGTATAAATGACACAAAGTTTGTATCTTTTGGTGCACTTTGAATTACTTGAGCACAAAAACAGATTTTCCTCTTTGCAGGTTATAGAGTTACCCCTGACAAATCCAGAATTATTCCAACGTGTGGGGATTATACCTCCCAAAGGCTGCTTGCTGTATGGCCCACCAGGTAGGCCCACTTTAATAAATTTGTATGGCTGTCTCTTATGCCTTAGCAAAGAGGTACATCATGTGGGATATTTATTTTCTGACCGGCTCCAGTGCACATTCTTAGTTCATGGTAGATCCTGGTAGATAAAAGATCCTGGTAGATAAAAGACAAAATTAAGTTGATGTGTCTTCAGAATCTTTGGCATAAATGCTCAACTACCATCCCCTTCCCTCATACAAATTGTATGCAACTTCATAAAGGAAGATATAATTTCACAAAGAAAGATGTAATCTGATTTGGTACAGAATGTACCAAATGTAAACTGTGAGGGGTATTACTCGATCTGGAAGCCCCATAGTCTGCTTATTTCAAGCACATGGCCTTATCCCTTTTGTTCTGAATTAGGATTTCTCTAAGAAAAATGAAATAGACTTATGGCAGATGCTAGAAGAAAACAAGATTGAAATAGAATTGATTGAATACTGAAGCTTTTTGTTGCAAGGATTTTATTTTGGATATTTGGGTATTTAGGACTGTTTCAGTCCTGTGCAGTTGTGTATATTTTAGAGCTTGTAAAATCCTTTCTAGAAGAATGGTTTTATTTTCTAATTTCTTTTATAAGATTCAATATCATACTCCTGCCTCATGAGAAAGGCAGTTAGAAGTGCGCTTTTTGGTTAAAGGTCATCCCAGGTTGAGAGAACAGGGTTTTCCAAATCTGTCAAGATTTTTTTTTTATGAACCCAGACTTTCTTGTCCCAGGCCTATATTTCATTTTAGTAAGAGTGCCATCTCCAGCAGAAATTGCTGGCTTGTAAATTTTAATTGAGTTAAAGGGGGGAAATTGTTAAAAACAAATAGGCTGAATAATCATATTAATTGTGGGTACTTAAAGTGGCTTTATCCACTTTAGGAGTTCCGCCCCAATATGCTACCAAAGCCAGGCCCTTGAAGGTCTGTGCACTAATAATAATGATAAAGTTGGAAGGGACCTTGGAGGTCATCTAGTCCAACCCCCTTCATCATGTAACCTCAACTATAGGTCTGTCACATTGATTCTTTAGTTCTTGAATCATCTTTGGTATATTCCCACTTCAGGAACAGGAAAGACTCTCCTGGCTAGAGCTGTTGCCAGTCAGCTGGACTGCAATTTCTTAAAGGTAAAATAATAGGTGTTTTTTTTTCTCCTGAACTCTTAGCCCAAACTTGTTTGACTTTCAAGCATCACTCATTGGTCATTTTTTCACAGGTTGTGTCTAGTTCCATTGTAGATAAATACATTGGGGAAAGCGCTCGGCTGATCAGAGAAATGTTCAACTATGCCAGGGACCATCAGCCCTGTATCATCTTCATGGATGAAATTGATGCTATTGGTAAGGATGCAGGCTTCTTAAAATCTGAGGGTGTGTCGAGTTTTTTTTTTTTTTTATTAGCTGCTCAAAGAACTGCCGTGTTCCTGCAGTTTCAAGATTGGAATGGGAAAGTGAACTTAGCAGGAGTTGAGGATGGAAAAAGTCAACAATGTAACTACTCCTGTCACTATACCAGGGGTAGGCAACCTTGGCTCTTTTATGACTCGTGGACTTCAACTCCCAGAGTTCCTGAGCCAGCATAGCTGGCTCAGGAATTCTGGGAGTTGAAGTCCACGAGTCATAAAAGAGCCAAGGTTGCTTACCCCTGCACAATACCAAAGATCTGTTGACACTTAAAGTCCAATATATTACTACAGTATTGCTATCAGCAGCCATTCTGGAACATAACTGACTGGAATCCATTGTGATGGAAAAAATAATAAAGCTGCAAACACTTCTCCGAACTCTCCCACCACCTTTTTTTTGTCTTTTCTTTCTGCCCTCCTCCCCTCTATCTCCTGTTGTAAACACTTTCTCTCCTCTCTCTCTGCTATTCCTGCTTCCTCCACTTGCAAAGGAAAAGAAAACTCTCACCCATCCCCCAAAGGCTCATCTAATGGTGGAGCCCATCATAACCATGCATGGGCGCCTGGCTGTCTCAAAATTCCATTTGTCACAGAGGTGTAACTTTAGTTTTACAACAGAAAAGCCTTTCTCCCTGTCTAACACCTGCCTCACTTCCTCAAAAGAAACCTACTTGTGAATCAAATCCCTTGAATTTCTCGTCTCTGAATCTCAAAGTGTACAATATATCTTTCTATTGCTCAGGGTCTCTCTCTGTCTGTATTGGAAACTGGCACCCAATAAAGTTTGATCATTTCTCCTTAGCACTGGACTCCTTTCTTCAGCAAAAAATCCACGACACTATTTATTTTACTTTTAACCCGTATTTATTATTTTTATAAATAACTCAAGGCAGCCAACATATCTAATTCTCCTTTCTCCTCCTTTTGAGACAACTCTGTGAGGTGGGTTGAGCTGAAACAGCAGTCCAAAGACACCCATCAGGCTTTTATGTCGAAGGAGGGAAGGGAGCTGCAACTAAAACTGGTTTATTTTTGGACAAATACCTTTTAAATCTTAATGCCCATGTAAGTTAGCTTATCATTGGACAGTTTTGGAAATACTGGATATCATTTTATATTTGGCTGTATTCTAAATTAAAACCTTATGTCAAATGTTCTCCTTGGTGAAATACCAACTACTACTCTTCCATGCTCTTTAGGTGGTCGCCGTTTTTCTGAGGGAACTTCAGCTGACAGAGAGATCCAGAGAACTTTAATGGAGGTAAAACTTATATGTGTTAAGTCAAACATTAGTTTTAGGCAGGCAACCAAAAAGTGAAGTATTGAGTTCAGTTGGGTTTTCTACACCATATTTGGTGTGCTCTTACTTTTTATTCTGAATAAAATGGTGGCTTTATATTGTTCAGTTATATACATGGAGATATGATTAAGTAACTTTCTAAAATTACTGTGTATCTGGGCTTTGTATTTTACAAGAGAGAAACTTTTCCTTCACTTGGTATATCAACATTTCATAAAATGAATGGCCTTTATATAAAGTTCCTATTGCAAAGTGCTCTGGCCAGAGGAACAAGCTGATATTTTCATATTTGCAAAAATTGCAACTTTCATAGATGTTCTTTTTAACCGAGAATTAAAATTCTCGTGGATTCTTAGGTTGTTTCTTAGTCGTGTTTCTGAAATATGACAAACGCTGTCCAAATCAACAACTGTCAATACATTTCTTAACTGTCTTGTTGGAATCAACTTCTCAATGGAAAAATACCAAAGTTCACTAAAACTTATGCTTCCTTGGAATATTTTTCCAGTTATTGAATCAGATGGATGGATTTGATACTTTACACAGAGTCAAAATGATAATGGCTACAAACAGACCAGATACTCTAGATCCAGCATTGTTGCGACCCGGAAGATTGGATAGGAAGATTCGTGAGTAAACTCAGTATGTCAGCATAAGCCTTTGCCTTTGTTTGGTATGCAGCCAAAATTAGTAATTGAAAAAAAAAATTCTTTTCACCTAGATATTGATTTGCCAAATGAACAAGCTAGGTTAGACATCCTGAAAATCCATGCTGGACCTATAACTAAACATGGAGAAATAGGTAAGTTCCCAAGATCATGTTCACATCTTAAGGCATTGTTTTATACAGTTCCTGTTCAATATTTAATGCAATTCATTGTAAATTTGGACTGTTCGGAGCAGAAATTTCAATCATGCAATAGCTTTTTAAAGTATAATCCTTTATTTTTTCTGAAACATTTACATACTGTATTCGTTTATTTTATATAATTTCCTTTTCCTCCTGGAGGTTTAGAACAGCATAATCTATAAAGCAGGCCCTAGTTGGGGTTGAAGTTTACCAATTTAGAAATGCTCCATGGATTGTCCCTGCTTCCAGAGTTGTATTCATCTTCCTTTTGGAAATTGTCTAGTCAAAACAGCCAATTGTAAATACGATCTTAACAAGGGGAGTTTTGAAGAATCTTCAACTAGTTCAAAATAGCGTTCCCATATTATTGTATAGCTCTAGAATTGCAATACTCCAGTCAGCATCAGACTTGCTTGCTCGCCTCCACTGAAGCTTGATAGGTAGTGAAAAGATCCAGAGATTCTTTGGTATTTCAAAGCAGAAAATTTGGTTCTCATCTTTACAACAGGCACTGTGGGTCACAGTTCTGATTAACCTAGCCATTTGACTCTTACTATTAGACTATGAAGCAATTGTGAAGCTTTCTGATGGATTTAATGGTGCTGACCTAAGGAATGTCTGTACTGAAGCAGGTAATGAATTCTTTCTATTTTCTTTAGTTCTTAGTTTAACATAGGGTGCAAAAGAGTATTCAGGAGCTACTTGTGGCATCCGAGCCTCTCTTGTGTGGCTGCCAGCGCATGCACACATGCACACCCAGTGGGTGAGATTTTTTTGTATTTCTTTGGCTTGAGTGGTTTTAAGGGTTAAAATAAGCATTTTAAACTGTGTGGTCACCTTTTCAAACTCTTAAAAGCCCATCTCAAGGTGGATTTGGTCCCACCACTTGTGGAATGAAGTCTTATTATTATTATTATTATTATTATATTTAAATTTATATCCCGCCCTTCTCCTCGCGGACTCAGGGCGGACTCTTAACTTGCCATACCAAATCTGGTGTGAGTGTTAAATCAAAGAGGTGTAATAATTTAAAATAAACCTTACAGTAGTCCTCAACTTATGATCAATTGCTTAGGGACCAAAGTTCTAACAGACCTCGCCAGGTCTGAAGATCCAATGGCTACTGCCACCTCTGTAGTCATGTGATCACAGTTTGGTTGCACAGCAACCAGCGCACATTTATGGCCATCTGCGGTCAGATGATCATAATATATGGCATTTTTGCCAGAAACCAGCATTTACTTCTAGTTTCTTGTAAAAAAAAAAAAAAACACCCATTGCAGACAATGGAGATATTTAACAACTGCTGTGTTTGCTTAACAGCTGCAGTGATTCATTTAACAACTGCCACAGAAAAGGTTTAAAATTTGGCACAGTGATGACCGGCACGACATACAGTCGTAATTCCTGGCTCAATTAAGGTCATAAGTCACTGACTGTATTTCAGCGGCCCCCAACCTTTTGGGCACCAGGGGTCGGTTCCATGGAAAGAGGTTTTTCCACAGCCTGGAGGGAGTGTGGTTTTGCGTGCTGCCTGCCTCCCGCTTCGCATATTTGTGCGGACCGGCTTCTAGCATGCTGTGGACCAGTGCCAGTCCACGGACCAGGGGTTGGAGACCCTTGCTGTATTTGACAAAAAATGCTTATGTGGAATGAAGAACAGTTTTATGCAGTTATTATAGCTCCATCTCTTGTGGTTCACAAAGGAAATCTTGCCTATTGTGCAGAATCTGGTTTCAGGCCCTTTTGTTTCCAATAAATATATGTTTTTCACACTGTCTTTTTACAGGCATGTTTGCTATTCGTGCTGATCATGACTTTGTAGTTCAGGAAGACTTCATGAAGGCAGTTAGGAAAGTTGCGGATTCCAAGAAGCTGGAGTCTAAGTTGGATTACAAACCAGTCTAAGTGCTACTACATGGTTAATGGCTGACAGTGACTGCTGCATGGGAAATGTGGGGGCTGCCTAGGTAAAATGAGAAACAGACTATCCCTTGATTGTGTTATTATTTCAAATCTATGTATTAATGATGGCAGTTAGCCATTTGTTAATATTAGGTAGGAGTCTGCTGCAACAAGTTTTGTGGCCCTCTGAAAACAAGATGGCTTTTCAACCCCACAGATGTGCAGTATAAAATTTGCTTTCAGATAGTGACTTTATCAAATGTACTATACTGATTTCATCTGGCAGATTTGAAGGTGGCATGCTTGTTTTATATCATTTTATTATTTTCTCTTCTTTGAAACAGTAAAATATACCTTGTTTAAATCAAGTTTGTTAATTAGTTCCTTAGCATCCTATAAATTAGAAGGAACATCATCTGATGTTGGACCCTGATAAGTTTTCGGTATCTTGTCTAAGCAACCCAGCTTTTCATAGAACAGTGTTTCTAATCGAAAAGCTAAAAGCATTTAAAAATTAGAAGAAGTTACACTTTTTCTGAATTTATTTTTGATCTATGACAAACTTAAATCTTTCACATATTGGGATGAATAAATTTTAAAGATGTAGCATGTTCTTCTATTTAAATATCCTGGTTGACTTCTAGCTTTCTTTAAGAGCCATTTTAAGATGAAGTTAAGAACTTGTAACATAGGCCTAGGACACATTCCCAGCGCAAATCAGGATCTGTTAGCTTCACGACTACATTGTACCACAAAAAAAGTCAGCTTTGAGAATGTTCAAAATGATGAAAGCAAATACTAAAACCAGTCATACGAAAGAAAGCAAAAAAATAATGTTTAAGGGAGGCCTCCCTTAAATTCAGCTATTTATAATACTAGTAAATGGAAATACAGAATAACCTATTATGGTTACTCTTGTATCCTGATTGCTGCCTAGACCAATGAAGTAAAGCAAAATATTTAATTTGAACTTCTCTATTCTGCCTTCCCTGTAATCATTACTTACTCCCAAAGCAAATCTCTCTCAGCAAACCAAGAGAGCTAGTTCATAATCATTCAAAACCTAAACAAACACAACTACCAAATTGGTTTAAAGCGTTTAAGAAACTAGAACCAGGCATATTGCACTGAATATAAAAATGGCCCCAGCACTAAAAAAAGTTGGATTCTCACAGAGTTACACCCAGGCTTATTGCAAGGAAAGAGCGTTGGGTTACAGAGCAACATGTACTTCAGCCCTCCTTTTGTCAGTAAGTAAATTAAGATAAGTCCCTCCTTAATGTCTACTTTCTTGTAATCTTTTCATTTAGGAGTAGGTGGCTAGCCTTTGATGAGATACAAATAGAATGTCCATGTGTTCTTGTTCTGAACTATTTTGCAAAAAGCCATTCCCATTTCCAAAGTCAGGGGAATCTATTTATAGTTCAGATAAGAACCGAATATTTCAGATAACTAGATATACCTACAAAAATACTGCCAACCTGATCTTAGTATTTTGACCTGAAACTTAATGGAATGGCTCACATGACATAATAAGACAGGAAGAAACCACACTGTAGCTTATGGTATTATATAAATTCTGCCCATTGTAATGTATGCATACATACATACATGCAGCCATAAATCTAATCCTAGCATATTATGAATTATTATGAAATAGTTGGTTGTGATTTTAAAGATCATACTTAAAGAGACACATATTGAATATTGCCCAAGAGCAAATCCATAATGAATATATACATTGGCTTTCCTTAATTTGGTATCTTCATGAGGTTTTGACTGCAACAGATGTGACTGGTGAAAGAAGGGTTTGATATTTGTGCTACATCATAGGTTCTGTCTATTAAATAAAACCACAATTAGCCAGATTCATACAATATACTGAACCATAAACCATAGTTTATAAACTCTAATAGCTGGGTTCATATTGCATGTTATATTGCAATATATTGTAGATATCTTTGGCCTAGCAAATTGTATGAACATTGCCATATGATGATGGCAAAACATTGTTTTTGTACCAAAGAACTGCGAAATGTCATTATTCTGGACATTCCCACTATTTTGACCATATAGATAATCCTCGACTTAAAATTACAATTGCAGAGACAAAAGTGACTTGCAACTGATTCTCACACTTACAACTGTTACGACATCCCAACAGTCACGTAATCAAAATTTGGATGCTTGGCAACTGGCATGTATTTACGATGGTTGCCCTGCCCTAGGGTGAGGTGATCACCATTTGCAACCTTCCCAGCTGGTTTCCGAGAACAAAGTCAGTGGGGGAAGTTGGATTTGCTGTGATTCACTTCATAACTGCAGGGATCCTGTGGCAATTTTTTTTGTAAAATCGGGTACAGCTTATTTAACAATCATCTTCCTTAGTAATGGAAATTCTGTTTCCAGTTGTGATCATAAGTCAAGGACTACCTTTGTTTACTTTCCCCTTGATTGGGCAACACATGGTTCCTGAAATTTCCCTAAATTTAATCTGCAGCCCCTGACTAAGTTTACCGGATACCTGACTAGGTAAAGGATATGGACAACCGGAAAGGAAGACACACTGACTTCCAATTTCTTGATATCTGTGATAAAAATTATATCAAAAAACAGTTAGGCCTTATATATATTCAAAATTATATTTTCCAGTTTCAGAAAACTAGTTTTTCAATCACAATAGTTTTCCAACAGATCTTTAGTGCTAGCAGACTTGACAATGATGTGCTTTTTCAATTTTACTATAGAAAAGTATGAGCCATGTGATCTACAGACCACAGTGATCATGGATTTGAAGGGGCTGCATCAAAGCCGATTGCAGGAATCAGGAAGTAAATTAACATGTAAATATCGACCATTGAGTCTATCAATGGACAAGGGGAATAAAGCAGCAGACAATTTAGAAGATCACAATACACAAAAGATTGAATGACTGCCGTAGTGAAGATTCAAAAAGCCAGACAATATTGATTTTAGGCTAAGCTTGCCAAATGGAGAACATGAGGCTAAGAAGGAGGACCTGTTGTCCTTTTGCTGAACATTGCCCCACCTAAGTACCTGTGAAGTAGTGGCCATGCTTAATTTCAGAAAGGGCTTGGTTGGAGCTGTGGCAAGAAATCTTTATACATCAACTAAGAGTGCAGCGGAAATTGGGCTGAAGTTAGCTTATCCAAGACAATCAGCCTTCCTTAATCCAGCATCCCACACTATAAAAATCCCTGTTGCTGATGGGTGATGGGAGTTACATTCCACAATAGCTTTAATGCTGGTCAAAGATCATAGAGAAATACCAGTAGTTCTACACAATATCCAAGAAAGGTGGAACTATTGTTTGAAAAAGGGAAACTGACTTTATGGAAACTGAAGTCATTGCAGAATGGATTATTTTCAGAATGCTAATACAGACAGTCTAGGCACAAGATCTGGATTGTGGATTTCCTGTTTCACAGATCAATTTTCAATATAAGGTGGCATTCCTGAAGTTCCTTCCTAAAAAGCTTTTCATCTTTTCCAACTAATTGAATTCAACTAGCTCTGTTTATGAGAAAGCATCTCTTTGTATGATAATGTATAGTTGAAGGGTCATATAATTGCTCTTACATTAAAATGTCTACAGTATTCACTATATTCCCCGAAAATAAGGCCCGGTCTTTTTTTTTTTTTGCTTCCAAAAGTGGCACCAGGTCTTATTTTTTTGGGGGGCGGGGTGTCTTTTCCACTTACCTCCAGCATCGACAGCCCTGCCGGCCCACTTGTTCTGCAGCGGAAGGAGCAGCTTCATTCTGCAGCTGAGAATGGAGGTCTGGCCTGCATTTTGCAGTCAAAGGCCTTTTCCAGAAGGCCACTACAGTTGAGAACCGAGCTATGGATTGAATCCATACCTTTTATTCTTGGCTGCAGTGGCCTTCCGGAAAGGCCTCTGACTATGAAATGCAGGCTGGGGACGCCACAGAAGAAGTTGGCCAGCGAGGAGAGGTAAGTGGGTATGGGGCGCGTGGGGCAGTTCCACACCTTCACCCCAGCTTGATGTTTAAGGTGTGTGCCTCGCCCCAAAACTAGGGCTTATTTTGGGAGTAGGGCTTATATTAGGCCCACCCCAAAAAATCAAGCTAGGGCTTATTTTGGGGGTAGGTCTTACTTTCGGGGAAACGCGATATGGTAAATATTTGTCAATCTCTCAAGAAACCAGATCTAGAATATCTCTGAGCCTTGCCCAAAGGAGAAGGCAACTGATATGGAAGAGGTTCCTGTTATTTGTTGGCAATATGAACAGGGTCTTGGATTACAGTACATTGAACACTTAATAGAAATGGAAACCAGCCATATCTTACATGCAAGCAAAGAAATTTAGTATAAATACAACATTAATTAAAACACATTTATGTCTTTTGACATTTGTAGCCACTGTCCCACTGATTTTAATGTGAATGTTCTTCTATGGCAAGTTGCATCTTATTACTAGATGCAGGAAAGTAAACCTGGAGAGAAAATTCAGTACTATATATAGTTCCCACTTCCCTATTATATTACTGCAAAGGTGCTGAAAATCACATTTTGTAGAATGTCAAATCTGTCTGCTTTTATCTGAGTACAGGAAGGGGAATCACATTTGATTTGTACCAAAGAAGAGATTTATAAACATACAGTCTTTATACTCTGCCTGGTCTTTGGTTGGCTGATGGCTCTGTGAGCTGTTTTCCAAAGGTATTCAGAAGGTTTGTTTCCTATTCCTCAGCAGCTCTGCCAAAATGCTCAAGACCAGGAGAAAGAGAAATACTTGGATCTTTCATAAAGTACACATAATCCTCCATTAATGATCACTCATTCAGTGTCTGTTGAAAATACAGCGGTGCTGAATAAATGGCGGTTACATACCGTCAAAGCTCTAGATGTCTCAACACCCTGTGACTACGTAAACATCATCTGGGCATTTGGCAGCCAGTTCACAAGACAGTTGCAGAATCTCATGGTTGCATAATTGTGATTTACAATTTTCCTTGCCAGCTTCCCATAAACATGATCAATGAACACGTAGTGAATTTAATTTCTATGCCTTTGTTCTGGTAATGTCCATATACAAAGATGTTTTGGTTATTCGAAGACAGTCTGAGCTGTGGAAGTATGACTGGAGTGGCAGAAATTGATAAGTCAGTCTCATGCTTAATTTCAGTTTCCTAAGCCATACATACAGACTACATTATCTTCTTTCATATTTCCAACATCACTATTCCAGTCTCCAATCACAAGCAGCACAATTTATTTACATATTCTGTTGATTTCATATATCAACAGAATATGCATCAATAGTTAGAGCATAAACATGGATGCTTATGTTTTCTATACATGTGGTTTTCTTCATAAAAATACAGACATGGTTTACCATTGCCCTTTTCCACACAGTGTAAATCGAAAGTGATCATGTGTTTCACATCTCCCTATATCACTGCAGCACAATAACATTTAGACTTTTATACTGCTTCATAGTGCTTTACAGCCCTTTCTAAGTGGTTTATAGAGTCAGCATATTGCCCCCAACAATCTGGGTCCTCATTTTACTGATCTCAGAAGGATGGAAGGCTGAGTCAATCTTGAGCGGATAAGACTTGAACTTCCGAACTGCTGGCAGTCGGCAGCCAGCAGAATTAGCCTGCAATACTGCATTCTAACCACTGCACCACCACGGCCCTTAGGCACCTTCTGCTTTAGCTGGATAGCAATAGCAATAACACTTACATACCGCTTCATAGTGCTTTACACTCCTCTCTAAATAGTTTACAGTCAGCATATTGTCCCCAACAATCTGGGTCATCATTTTACCGACCTCGGAAGGATGGAAGGCTGAGTCAACCTGAAGCCAGTCAAGATCAACCTATTTAGTATATATATTTGATAGTCAGATATACAGTCAGTCACATCTGACCCTCCTAAAAATTTCTTGGTACACACTTCAAAATTCTTCACTCAGCCACAATTAAGCAACAGAACAGGATATGGGGAGAGGAGCAATATATGCATACACTGAATTAAAAATGTCAGGGCAGGGAGGGAATCCTAGTATGAATATTGTTTTGTTTAGTATTTCATTATTTCCACAAGCTTAAGAATAAACAGGGTGAACATTTAAGGAGACTTACTGGATAAGCCCAAAGTCAATTTAATCTAGTATTCTTTTACCACAACTAAAAAATTCTATGTAATTCTCCTTTTCTTCTTTCCCCTTGTTAGCATAAATATGGAGCTATGGACATTGCAATCTTTTTTTGAATCAGAATTGTTCATTATTGTTTCTCTCAAATTGTCTTTGCTGGTTTTTAATACCATTTTTTGACATACATTGAGTGGTTTGAAAAACTACATAAACTGATGCAGATGATTTGCTAGAGCAGATCAGAATTAACGTGAACAATATCCAACATAGAGATGAATACTATGCTTGGCATCTGGGGTTCTATGTTTATCTGTCCAAAGCTTTTAAACTAGAATTTGGAGTTGCACATTAGAATATGGGAACTGTCCCAGTTATTTATGTGGCTAAATAAGATGCAGAATGAAATTATGCAAATCTTTATTACAACCTGGGACAGCAATGGCTCCTAACACAGGCAGAATAGAGGTGATTAAAACCATCCTATGGCCGCGTTGGCAAAACAGGTTGAGCAAAGCTGCATGAAATGATTTGTGCAAAACCAGGGTTTGGAAGAAAACCCTCTTCGGCGGCTGTCGTGAGAGAGCGATGGAAGCTTCCCGCATCCGCGCACGAGGCAGCGACAGCCGCTCTCCTTCCGTCACGCAGGCGCGTCACCACGAGCAAAAAAGGAGGACAAGCGCGTTCTCTTGAGTTCTCCGACACGCCCCTTCCTCTCGTCAACACACCCCTTCGGGGACCTTGGCGCTCGGCCACGCCCCCTCCGCCTGTGACCCGAGCAGGGGCGGATCCTTCGTTACACCACACCCATTCCTATTACGGCCCGTTCCAGCGCCACGCCCTCGGCTTCCCCACCCATCCCGACTGTCCTCGGCAGCAAGCGGCAGTTGGAGGAAGCCCAGGAGGATAGCTCGTGGGGAGTGGAGAGGGGGGGGGGAGGGCGTCGAGCGGAGCGCGCGTGCGACGGCGTCCGCGAGCGGAGCCAGGAGTGACCGACCGAGCGACCGACCGCCTGCCTTTGGAGGGGGAGGGGTAGCCTGCGAACAGCATGGCGGCTGGGCGCGAGCCCCCGCCGCCTCCTTCTCCTCCTCGTCATCATCTCCCTCGGTTCCCTGCCAGCCCCTTGGGCACCGCCGCTCGAGCGTCGAGGCCCACCGACCTCTTTCTCCCTCTGCCCCACTGACTGTCAGAAGAGGGGAAAAGAAGATACAGGGAAGGACGGAAAGAAGCCTCGCCCTACCCGGGCCATCCCGGCCATGGAGCTCGCCAAGCCGGTTTTCCCCGCGCTGCCGCAGCCCAAAGAGGACTCCGAGGTGAGCGGGAGCCGTTCGCCCAGCCGGCGGCACCTTGGAGCGCAGCCGTCGCCCCTTGGGGAACCTCGCGATCCCACCCCCGCCACCAGCCGGACTGGAAACTGGGGAAGGCGCTCTCCGTTTTTGCTCGCGCCCGCCCGCCCCATTTCAAGCCAAACGCGCACAGGTGTTCCACTTGCTAGGCAGGTGGTGGTGGTGGTGGTGGGAAGCGGAATCACGTTGTAATCGGTGTGCCGCGTTAAATAAACATTTCCTCGCGGGTTACAAGGTTTGTTTCGGGAGCCCGTCCTCCTTCCTTTTTGCTGTCCTGTGTCCGGAACAAGGAGGAGTGACAGGAAGGGAGCTCGGGTCCAAGGGAACGCGCCTGTTATTCCTGCCTGGCTTCGTGTGTTTTTTCTATAGCATGTTTCTCAACGTAACAGACTAGACTAGAGGTGGAGTGTCTTATTTTAGCCTTTCAGCGTGCAGGAATAGAACCACATTGATGCCCTGTAGTATCTTCTAGGAACTCGCACACCCATTTAATGACATGCACGCACACCACACTACCATCTAGAGTTCTTCTGTGAGAAAACCCATATTATTAGGGAATTTGCTCAAAGCATTTGGGGTGGGTGGGTGTTTGTCGTTATGCAGGTATCCTCCCGGCATCCCTTTTAATATCTTCTGACACTGTATAGAACGATCCAGTTGTGCCCCCAAATCTATTTTAATTAATCTGTTGAAAATTGAAACTACCGTTTCTTGCCTCTTTGAGATGGGAAACATGCCAGAATTGTATTATAAACATCAAAAACGGAACTCAGCAGAAAGAACTTCTTGACACCATTAAAACCTGTGACATAGCTTATTTTATTTTATATTATATTCTTGCACTATATTCTACTGTCCTTGCTCTTCCTAAAATATGAAGTATGTCTGCTAGTCACCCAAAGGTTGCCCATTCTTGGGACATGCTCTAGTATCTTACATTGCTCCTGCTTATATTTCTGTGCTTCCCTTTATATCCCTGTAAATATTGAATGCTACCATAGCAGGGGGTAGCACAGCAATCTGACTAATCTTGAAGAAGCTGTGAACTTTCTAATCACTTTATATATTGTTAACTACTTAACTTTCAGACTCGAGGAGCTGGAATGGCATAAGCTGTATTTGTCTTGCTGGTGCACCTATTTATTTCCTTTCCAATTGTTTTTGAAAAGCATAATTTTTGTAACCTTTTTTGTACAAAAAAAGATTATAATCATATAGATGATTACACAAACTTTAATTACTAGAGCTGTGGGGACTAAATCTTCATAAATTTACATTTTAAAAAATATAGCATAGAACAGTGGTGGCGAACCTATGGCACGCGTGCCAGAGGCGGCACTCAGAGCCCTCTCTGTTGGCACGCGCATCCACGCCGCCCAGAGCAGGAGCCCCGCCCAGCACAAAGGAGGCGAAGCGGCCGACTAGCAAGCTCGAGTAGAGATGGTAGAGCAGAAGTCACCAACCATTGTCGATTGGTTGACTGGAAGAAAAGGGAGGGGGAAGCATTTTACATGCGTGCATGCACGCACGGGGCTGCGAGCATGCACGCGCTGCAAATGGAGTGGGGCTAGTGCCTGCGTGATACTAGCCCTGCCCTGTTCTTGCGTGGTGCAGCGCCTTGTATCTGCACCCCGCGGTGCAGTGGTGGCTGTTTTTGCGCCTTGCAGCACAGTGGCCCATTTTTGCGCCCCCGGGTTTTGCGTGCCAGAGGCAGCACTCAGAGGCGCCTCCCTGCCCCCCCCCGAGGACACCACACTGCTGATGCACCCCTGGCACTTTGCGATAAATAAGTGGGTTTTGGGTTGTGGTTTGGGCACTTGGTCTCTAAAAGGTTCGCCATCACTGGCATAGAATATTGCGATCGCTGATCAGAATTATAGTGAAAAAGCTGTGTTGGTCCATAGAAAGGGGGGGAAAAACATCCAAATGTAGATTGTTAATTCCTTTATTGGGACCAACCAGAATTGTTTTACAGACCATTTAATGGTGAAGAACTCGGAACTTGCATGCTCTTTTCTGCTATTTTGATTGGTCCTAATTATGATATTGTCCAACTGTGTATTTTGGGTAAATGTTATAATAGCCAAGAGGCTTAGTTTTCAATTAAGTCAAATTTAACAAGCAAGAAGGAAATGTAGTTGAATTCAGTGAAATTGGCAGAAATAGGCCTCACTGCTTTATCTCTACCTTTAGATGCAGCCTGCTAAAAAAAATTGATGATGCATATGGTTCTGGAAGAGGAGGTCCTAAATGGCAGTTGGTTAGAAGATGGAATGTGCATGGCAGTTTTACTTTTTTTTTTATGGAGCCAGTTTTCTATATGTTGGTATGATTGTTCATCTGGTAGCTCCAGTAGACTATCTAGTCCAAATATTAGACTAGATATTTATGAACCAAGTCAGCAAGGGATTTTGGAACAGTAGAAGGAAAACAGAAAGTACTAACTTACCATTATTCTAATATTGGCAGTTCATACAATATATCTAATGTAAATCCATAATTAACATTTTCTCCATATTAGATGAAAGCCTAATGTATATTTGCAATGGGAAATAGGATTTTTCAACATCCCCCCCATTGAAATCTATATGAGAGAACTTATTTTTATTACTTTAGTGAATAATAACTTTTGAGAAGAGGCAACAAACATTGGACTTGCCACAAAGTCCATTATTGTCTGAAATTAAGGCATTAACTTAGATCAGGCATGTCAAACTGCCGGCCCGCAGGCCGGATGCATCATAACTTGAAACCGCACCCACCCCATTGCCAGCAAAGGGGAAAAAATTGTGATACGTCACACGACGTTGACATCGCAAGTTTGACATGCCTGACTTAGATCTAATGTAGTTCCTCTGTTAAATCATGTTCCCATAAAAACCCCATATTTGTTATTAAAAGGCAGATTTCTGTTTCTATTTTTTTATTAGTGATACTGTAAAATTAATATAATGCCACTTATACTCTAGCTTCTTTCAACACCATGGTACAGCTGAGTTCCAGATATTGAAAACACTATGGATGAGGTTTATTATTTCTGTTTCAAGCTCAAAATACTGTACAGTACTTGCAGAATGGTCAGCATTGGAACACTATGAGTAAGGTCAGAATTGTTGCAAACTAAAAATGGCCTTTTAAGTTTAGAGCAGTGATGGCGAACCTTTTAGAGACCGAGTGCCCAAACTGCAACCCAAAGCCCACTTATTTATCGCCGGGTGCTGGGTGGGTGTGGCCCACTGGGTGGGCGTGGCTGTGGTAGTCATGGCAGACTGGGTGGGCATGGCCAAGGTGGGCGTGGTCACCTCAATGTTGCTCGTGGGGAGGGATGCCTGTGGGGGCCGGACAGGGTTGGGGGAGATCCAGGGGGTCTCTGGCAGGTGGGGCGGTGGGCTGAAGGCTTGTCCTGTGGAGTGAGGCAAGGCGAGGCAGCCATTGTTGCAGGGTAAGGCGAGGCAGGGGCCGGGGCGGCTGCTGCCTGACACCATTGGCCCATGCACACAGAGGCCAGCGAGCGCATGGGAGCCAACAGTGTCCGTCAGCAGCCACAGCCTGCCGGCCCCTTGACCGGCACACTCTGGGGCTCTGCAGCTCGCCGCCAGCAGTTCAGAGAAGCCACCTCTGAGCTGGACGGACAGCTGACAGCTGAGGAGGCGATGCAGTGGGTCATGCCCGGGAAAAGGAGAGCATGCGAGGCCAGGAGGGATGGGACAGGAGGAAGGAAACCAGCCATGCTGGGATGCATCCGGCCACGTGGGACCTTGGCGAGTTAGCGGGCGGCTGGTTGAAGAGGGACGGTTGCCATCTCTGCACGTGCCCACAGAGAGGAGTCTGAGTGCCGCCTCTGGCACGCATGCCATAGGTTTGCCACCACTGGTTTAGAGCATTTCAGATTTGAAACATTTTGTATTAGGGAAAATGTCAGTGATTTGCTAGTTTTCAAATAGATGTATGTTTCTATGGAATTGTGGAAATCTGTTTTAGAGACAATTAGTATCCAATAAGAGTTAGGCAGCTTAGAATGTGCATCTCAAACCAATTCTCAGGATAAAAATATCTTATTATAAATTGGTTGTGTTTTTGCAAGAATCAAGTAATATCGAGGGATCCAAATTAAGGGTTTTGTCTATTGCTTTCTGATTAATCTGATTCTCTTTGTGATAGTCTGTAGGATATTTAGCTTGTCTGGAAGACATTTGATTTCCCATTTCTTTGTCTGAATTTCTCACTCTAGGAGGAAGGACATATGTCATTTTCTTCATAATTCATATTCCAGCCAGCTCTGGCAAAGTGATGGTTATAGTGGACATGGCAGTTTGCATTCTCTGCTGTAGCTTTTTAATGATTGTACTTTATCAGCTTAGCTGTATATTTAAATGCCTTCTGCTTGTGTCTGAAATAAATGCTCAGCAAGACTATGTTCTACAAGTTCATCTTTGTTATTAGTAAAGGATATAATTTGTTGTTTGCTATCTTATATTAAGCATTTCAAAATATTTATATTTCAATACTGCTCTCCACTGTAATGACAGATAATCTTAAGATTTATTTACTTATTAAATTTTTGTGCAGTTTTGTTCACTAAAAGTAATATCAGATGAACTATTATAGAGTATTGTGTGCTTTTTATTAGCACACATATTCCAGCTAATCTGTTTTTGTTTTTGTTTTACTATATATTGGCCAGACATTTGCAGTTTTGGGGGAATCAGTGCTCTTTTTCAATTGCTACCTGTTTTATAGTATTTAATTCAATGCTTACATGTTGTTCTAGTGTAGAATCTCTATATTAGCCTTCATTGAGCATGTATATGGGCAGCAAATTGATGTACAAGGTGAACTAATTCAAAATGAGGAAAAAGCTCCTATATGTCAGAAACTTTTATTAGTTTTCTTTTAACATTATTTAACTGATGACTTAAGAAATTGATTATTTAAGCTAGGGAGGCAGTAACTGGATTTAAACATTGCACTAAAATGTGTGTGGCTTATTTCTAGCTTGTATTACATGTTGGTGTTGAGACTTATAAAGTGAGGTTTATTTAGTTTATTAATATGGTTTTAGCTAATTATGATAAAGTGGTGCTTAATAATCATGTGCTGTTGGCCTATTATTAGTAATATCTCACTCATGGTCCTGACTTTCAGAGAAAGTCATCAGATAGTGGGAGAAGTGACTGATTATATTTAGAAAATTAAAATTTTGGAAATCTTTCAATTAACATAAACTTAACATTGCATTTCCTCCTTAAAACATTTTCCATGGTTATTTACACATTTCTTCCCATAATAGTTCTGAACCACTAATATTTCTCCAGGTTTTTTACAAATTGGTAATTGTACATAACCATGTTGAAGTTCAGCTGGGATTCAGTGTCCAGGTTATATCTTGCTTCATGGACAAATGAAAAATCTCACTTTGGGTGTGCTTAGAAATTCTTATGCCATTTTAGTTCTCATAAATGTATAAAAATATTTTCCAGGATAACTTTAGTAACAGTATTTTCCACGATAACATTAGTAATGAAAAATTACAAGATCAAACCTATAGCTTTGTTAGTTTGTTTAACCGGTCATTTTCACCTTGCATTTTTTCCAGAACCTCACTATTTTGACTGGTCTTATATTCAAATGAGAAAATGTGTTTTATTTCTTCCACTTAGGATTGGACATATCCAATGAGAAGAGAGATGCAGGTATGGAAGTTTTATTTACTATGTTTTTGGGCTGCTGCAGGGCTCTAGCAACTTCATGAAAACATATGCCGACATCTGACATTAGGCAGTGAAAAAAATTGATGCGGCAAATTCATTTCATGCTTGTTATATATTGCAAATCATAAATAAATTAGGGGGGAAAGCCCAGCAACACTAAGGAAGGATGGTTGCTATAAAATGTCTGGGAAATTGTCCTAAAAACTAGCCTTTTATTATCTACTTAATATATTTGTAACCAAGGAGGTCGGGGTAGCAAGGGATTACAATATATTATTATGCTTTTGAAAGATTCTCATTTGAAAGAGCTATAGACCCTAGACCCAAATCTGGCCTTTTCTTCTGACCTCTTCAGATAGTTGCTAATGTAGGCTATTCCAATAATCACTACCTCCGCCAGTCCTGAGTATTATACATTCTGTACACATTTCTGTCACTCTGTCCTCTGAATTCAGAGGACGGGAATATATCTAGATATTCAAGCCTTGTGGAAATATTAAGAATGAATTTTCATAAAATAGTTACCACAGCTATTTCTCAGAAGTGAAGCTATCATAATTTAAAAAAACTTGTTCAAGAATTCTAGTCAAGTGACAGGTGAGGTTTTAGTTAAAATCTTAAGTCTATTCTTTTGAACCCATAATTTTTAATTTCCATGCCCATTTCATAATAGGAAAGTTGAATAAGATACCTAACTGCTACCAGAAACTAAATGAAAAGCAAAGATAAAGTCTAATTGGTACACACATCTCCAATTTCCTATCGTAGGCAAAATATCCATGTGTAATGTGTACCATACATTCATGCTGGCAAATAACCAAGCAGATATACACAAATAAGCACAAAAGTTGTATCACACCCCCAAATCAATACATTCTGCTCAAGGACATTTTTTTAAAAATGGGCAAATGTATTCAGCTTTGGTATTTAATTTTCATTAAATTGGCCTCTCAGAAAATCTGTAGTCCCTGGGATACTTTGTGCCCACCCTCTAAATTGGTATTTTTTAACCTTAACAACTTGAAGATATGTAGTCTACAACCCCCAGAATTGAAGAAGTCTTCAACCCCCAGAATTTTTCAGCCAGCATAGCTGTCTGGGAAATACTGGGAGTTGAGGTCCATACATTTTCAAACTGTCAAGTTTGAGAAATGCTGCTCTAAATAATAATGTTCTTTTTTTTTGGTTAGTTGGGCACAATTCTGGATAACGCTCAAGGTTCTGTTAACTTTTTTTGAAATGAAATATAGTTTTCCAGACCACACTCCACTCTTAGCATTAAAGTTTCACTGTTAATATTTTTGTACCTTAAAAAAAGCTAAAGAGCCTAGTTGGCACTTAAGGAGACATAGGAATCATATTAAAAAACACAGGAATATGCATTGTCTAGAATTGTTTTGCCTTTAATCATTGCATGGCAGGCAGAAATTCATTTTCCTACTAAAAGATGCCATGAAGAAAAGCTTGGCCTATTGAATTTCCACCCATCAGGTAGGCAGGAGCATCACCAGAAAACGTGTTTTGAGAAATGGTTCTACAAAACAGTATAGAAGAAGTGTATTCATCTTGGTTATAAATTACCAAGTTCAGAGGAAAATAAGGTGATATTGATATGAACAGGAAAAATAAAAGTGAAAATTGGGCTTGGGTTAAACACGTAATGAAAATTGGGACTGAAAAATTCAGTTTTTTATATATATAGGAACAGTCTGGAATAACTTGAGAGATGTGTATATTTTTTTCCCTTCAAATCTTTGAAGGTTTTGAATTTCTTCTATAGATTACAGGATTAGTCCAGAATGAGTTTGAAGAGGAAAAGAAGCACAATATATCAGTGATGGCGAACCTTTTAGAGACCGAGTGCCCAAACTGCAACCCAAAACCCACATGTATTGTCGGGTGCCGGGTGGGTGTGGCCCATTGGGTGGGTGTGACCAATTGGGTGGGTGTGGCCCTTTGGGTGGGCATGGCTTCGATGGTAATGGCAGACTGGGCGGGACTAAAAAGTTCAATCAATTCGAATTTTGCGAGATCTTTTTTTTTCCTGTGAGAAGTTGAAATTGATTGATTGATTGAACCTTTTTTTTTTTTTTTGCACACGGCGGAGGCCTAAAGCGAAAAGGTTTTATAAAACCCAGCTGAAGGTCTAGGACTGGGGCGACGGTGCACATGCCCACAGAGAGGGCTCTGCGTGCCACCTGTGGCACACGTGCCATAGGTTCGCCACCACGGCAATATATTATACCACAGAGACAAACAGTTCTTGGCATTTTAGTTGGGGTTGCAATCATACTTATTCATGTTCCTTTCTTTTTCTTTTTCCAAGAAAAAGCACCAAGTAACTTCCTAGCAAAAATAGCAAATTCATAAAATTTATAAAACAATTATTGTACTCTACCTGAGTTCATTAAGCTTGATCAAACATGAGATTGTTATTTGAATTCTGGCGTGGCCTTTGGCCACGAAGATCAAAAAGTTTCTCCTGTGATTTAACATGTACTTAGGATATGTAGTATTCTCTTGTAGCCCTGTGCTGATTTATAAGAAAATAAACCTGGCCTACTGGCTTGCGTTTTTCTCAAGTGTATTTTAATAGGGCCAGAAGTAATTTAAGACTAATCTTCAATATTGCAATAATATAATTCTTGTTATACATTAATGTTGTGCCTTGTAAATTTTGTATGCGTGTTTGTTTTCTTCCCATCCTCTTACTCACTGTTCTTTATTTTATTTTATTTTTTTAGGAAATTTTACCTGGCTTATTCTTAGGCCCATACTCTTCAGCTATGAAAAGTAAGGTAGGTTGTCTGCAACCTTTTTACACTGAGCAGTTTATGTGTAAATTACCTCAATCACGGGTGTCAAACTCGCCGCATCAAGTGACGTGTCGTGACGTATCTCGACTTTTTTCATATTGCTGGAGCTGGGGTGGACGCAGCCTCCGCATAATGCAACTGGCCCGCAGGCCGGCAGTTTGACACCCCTGATCTAGATGCTTTCTTTAGGACATGTTCCTTTCCCCCCTTCATTGTGGATTTTTGTCATTGAATTAAGGAAGGCTTTTTTGGGCTTGTATGTACCTTAATTGTTAGAAAATATATTTACCATGCTGTTATATACCGTTTAAATATTGTTGTAGCAATTTAATTTTTAGCTAGGTATTTCTGATTTCTGCCTGGAGAAAGGGGTATAGGAAACATTTCAATAAAAATAAAAGCATTGTTGCAGCATTGATTGACCTTTGAGATATTTATACTTTCTGCAGATGCACTATTTCATTATAGAACAGTCAGAAGACTGAAAATCCTTCTAAAGTTCATGTATGTTATAGGCTGTTCGTGGTTTCTAGCTTATTAAATTTATTTTAGGCAAAGAACCTAATCAATTGGGCTGTTATAGAGATGCTGAATATTTTCAGCCAGGACATATATGGGGGAGAGAAATATTCTATATTGCTATTTTAGTGTAATCACTTTATTTATTTTTATTTATTTTTTAAATTTGTTTGTTGGTCATTTCATACATAACTGTAATGATTACTTAATTAAGTATTAGCTACTAAAATGCAGTTCTATTGTTTTAAAGTTTCTTTCTGGATTGGTATCAGCCATATGTTGAATTTTTTACTTGTTCATAATTTCATTTTGTAGCTACCTACACTTCAGAAACATGGGATCACTCATGTAATATGCATAAGACAAAACATTGAAGCGAACTTTATTAAACCAAACTTCCAGCACTTATTTAGGTAAGAAAATCTTAAATAAATTATGCTTTGAAAACAGTGATCTTTTGTACAAAATATACTTTTTAGGATAGTATATACTATATCATTTATATACTCTTATAAGTGTCTTCATAGTTCACAGTAACTGAGAAGCATGTTATGTGCCAGTAGATAAAAGTATTGGAAAGAGATATGTAAGATTATCTCTGTTTTCTTCCTTCCCTAAGATGAGAATGATACAAAGAGGAAAAATGAGATAAAATCTTGAAATGTAGTAAATGTTGTGGTAATGTATTTCAAGTTCTATCAAATATGTCAAAAATTTTGATTTTTATACAGTATAAATTTCTAGTTCTCATAATTCCAAAAAGGTATCCAGGTGACTTATTAGTCTATAGTCCAAAGGTTCAGATGTTTCATATGAAGTGAATAGATCAGTTGCATTTACAGTATCATTTTGTATCTCTAGAGCAGTGCCCCCCAATCGTTTGGGCACCAGGGACCGGTTCTGTGGAGAGAGATTTTTTCTGTGAACTGAAGGGGGTGTGGTTTCGTGTGTTGCCTGCATCCTGTGGATGGGGCTCTAATTGTTTGTGTGGCCTGGTTTCTGACATGCCGCAGCCCAATGCTGGTCCACAGACCGGGGGTTGGGGATCCTTGCTCCAGGGCTTTTGATTTCAGATACAGTCATTGGAACACAGCTGTCAAACCTACAAAACTACTTTTGGTTATAGCCATCTTTCTTCGTTTTTCGGCTTGCCACAGCTATGGGGAGAGGGAAGATGCATTCTTCTAGTTCAGTCATAACAATAACTTTCTTGTGGGAACCAAGGTCAAATCGCTCAAGTGTTTGGCGACCTTAGAAAGCCCGCCAAAGGTGTTAATTGGAGAATGTGATTTATTACATATTTAGTGGGTGGGGAGTTTAATTTTTACTTTGTAACCTTTTGAGGAAAGCAATTGCCTCAGAGTTCTTATTTCTACTGGTCTCATCTATCGGAACCATGACAACAGCTTTATAAGTGAACGTGAGACACCTGTCCTTTCTTTAGTACTTGATACACAGAATTTTGCTAACTTCCTAAATCAGTTGGGCTTCATTTACTATTCAGTTGCTTATCTCAAATATTAACTACAGATTTGTGTTAGTGGTTTAATAAGAAATTTCATTTAGTAATATATAAATATCTTTCATTACAGATGATAGAATTAATGGTAATTCTTTTGCTTCATAAATAACATTCCATAATGCTTCCTGCGTTTTTTTCAAACTTGAAGCAGGAATCTCCATTACTATTATTACTATTACTATTATTATTACTATTATTATTATTATTATTATTATTATTATTATTATTACTATGTTGGAAAGGACCTTGGAGGTCATCTAATCCAACCCCATGCTCAGGTAGGAAAACCTATACCATTTCAGACAAATGGCATTGCTAATAACTTTTTCTTCTGCTAGAGGCTTTGAACAATTTAAACCACTAGTTTTATTGCTGGACCAAATGTGCTATGTTGCATTTGTATGTGGCAAATAGTTCAACATAAATACCTGATTTATAATAATGCAGACTACAAGTAGTCCTTGACTTACAACAGTTCATTTAGTGAGCATTCGAAGTTACCACAACACTGGGAAAAGTGACTTATGACCCTTTTTCACACTTACAACCACTACAGCATCCTCATGGTCACATGATCAAAATTCAGTTGCTTGGCAACTGACTCATATTTACGATGGTTGCTGTGTCCTGGGGTCATGTAATCACTTTTTGACAAGCAAAGTTAATGGAGAAGCCAGATTCACTTAACAAATGTATTCCTAATTTAACAACTGCAGTGATTCACTTAACAACTGTGACAAGAAAGTTCATAAAATGGGCCAAAACTCACTTAACAAGTATCTCGCTTCACAACACAAATTTTGGGCTCAATTGTGATCATAGGTTGAGGACTTCCTATATTTATCTTTCTGCTTCCATGTTATCTATTGGCTGATACTAATTCCTCAAGATTTCAGGCAGAATTTTACCAAAGACTACTTGGGGTGGTAGAAATAGAACTTGGAGAGCTGCTTTGAAAAAATATAGAATCAAAGAAACATTGTTGCACTGTGACTTTTCTTCTGAAATTCTCATTTAATTTTATTTTGCCCTCTAGAATATTTAGGTGTGTTTCAGCAGAGGAGGGATCATCAGAATATGCAGTGGCAGTCTAAAGAGTTTAATATCTGAGAATAAACCACTCTCTCAATGAGCTCCATGATTTAATGTTTTATGGCTGTTCAACACTCTAGAAAATGAATAGTGCTGCCTATGTATTTAACACACTTATTTTAATTGTAGGTATTTGGTCTTGGATATTGCTGATAATCCCATTGAAAATATAATAAGGTTTTTCCCAATGGTAAGTGTCCATCATTATGAGTTAAATTATTTCATAAGCATATATTTTAGAACTGAATGGGGGTAATGCTAAGAGTGAAGAAGTATCTATAATTGAAATAATTCAGATAAATAAACTTTTTCTTTGATTAGAGTAGCAGTGACCAATCATATTACATGAAACACTGTAATGCATTGATAAGCCTGGCATATTGCGACTCATAATACATCCTTTTCTTGGTAAACATGAGCTTTGTTCTGCATTCTGCAATTTACATTACAGAGCAAATGGAGAAAACATTACTTTTTCTTTTTTTAAATAAATATGTTATTAATTTTCTAATTTTACAATCATGAATACTTATAAACAACATGTTGTCTGGGTCCATTGGTAATTCAGTGGTACATATTAACTTTCTCAGTCTAGTTCCAATACTACACCATCCAGTGCTTCCTTGGTCCTCTCTTCTTCTGGTGGTATGCATTTTTCCACACTGGGCAAATACAATTCTTGCTACTGTTAATACATATACAATTAAATATAGACATCTTCATCACATTTTTCTGGTATTATACATAATATTGATAGTGTCGGTTTATAATATCTTTTCTAACCAGAACATATCTCAATTTTATCAACATGTTGAGTAGCTTTGCACCATGGCAATGCAAACTGCTCCTTTTATACATGCATGCATTGTCACAGTGAAGTAATGTTTTCATTTGATTTTCCTCCTCAAGCCACTATTAATTAATGTGCTCAGGTTTTTTATCTTTTCAATTTAAGCACATCTATGTAAAGTATGTTGTTGACCTCATCTGGTTATTGCATTTCCAACAATTTTTAGAGAATCGCAGTAATTGTAGATCTCTACGGTTCTCTACAGATTTTATTTCATTCTATATAGTAATTCCTGTGTGATATTTTAAAACCTGAGAAGTTTTTATGATGTACTATGAGTCGGATTATGATTGAAAGTAATCATTTTAAAGCATTTTGATAAATCATAATATAAACATTTTTATATTATGCCCCTGCCTGAGCAGGGGGTTGGACTAGATGACCTCCAAGGTCCCTTCCAACTTTACTGCTACTACTACTACTACTACTACTACTACTACTACTACTACTATATAAGAAGATAGGCAATTGCTAACACTACATTATTTTTGTAAATAATGCATTATGTTTTGTGAATGTGAACTTTTTCTGCAGAAGTTACTTAAATTATATAATAAAACTGATTGGTTCTATCAGTGTAAGCATGTTTAATAAACTGGAAAGGAATGGTATTTTTTTTCTTTAGACTAAGGAGTTTATTGATGGGAGTTTACAAACTGGAGGTATGTATCTTAAATTGTTTGCCTGAAAATTGGACAAATTGTAGCTTTTTTTCAAATTAATTATATAGAGATACAAACTGTATGAGATAAAAATACTTTGTCATAGAATGGCCATTATTATTTATAGGCTTGTATCAAGTTTTTCTTTTTTACAACTTTGATAACTTTCTTGATACCTAGAATAGTTTTTTTTTACAGATCAAAGACTTTAGGGAACAAATTGTTTCTTGCCATTATGTAAGGGTGCATAAACTTTTACTGTCAAGAGGCCTTAGAGCAAAGAGGCGCAGTGCATGAACTACACAGCCCCCCACACACACACATGCACCCTGTCCATTTGTAACCCATGGTATTGTTGAATGTTAGCGACACAATGGATGCTTTGTAGTAACACAGTCTGTTCCCCCCTCCCCGTGCCCTTTATGTTTGTGCATGGATGTTTTCTTGGGTGGCAGATGTCTCCAATTTCTATCTTGATGTTAGGTTAGATGGCACAATATTACAGTCTTT
>NW_015386929.1:257732-308943 GCF_001527695.2 Protobothrops mucrosquamatus | reverse complement strand
CCTACATCGTCCATATAGGACGACTCGGGAACTCAACTCCTACCCCGGGCAGCTCACCGATCCCCTTATGCCCAGGGGAAAGGTATCAAGCCGTTTGACAGCAGATGCTGGCTGTCAAACCGGCTTTTACGCAAAACAGGCGGGAGGCAGCAAACAGCTGCGACCAGCGAAATCGCCTGCCACCGGAAGTCTCCATTTTATTTCATTCTATATAGTAATTCCTGTGTGATATTTTAAAACCTGAGAAGTTTTTATGATGTACTATGAGTCGGATTATGATTGAAAGTAATAATTTTAAAGCATTTTGATAAATCATAATATAAACATTTTTATATTATGCCCCTGCCTGAGCAGGGGGTTGGACTAGATGACCTCCAAGGTCCCTTCCAACTTTACTACTACTACTACTACTACTACTACTACTACTACTACTACTACTATATAAGAAGATAGGCAATTGCTAACACTACATTATTTTTGTAAATAATGCATGATGTTTTGTGAATAATGTGAACTTTTTCTGCAGAAGTTACTTAAATTATATAATAAAACTGATTGGTTCTATCAGTGTAAGCATGTTTAATAAACTGGAAAGGAATGGTATTTTTTTTCTTTAGACTAAGGAGTTTATTGATGGGAGTTTACAAACTGGAGGTATGTATCTTAAATTGTTTGCCTGAAAATTGGACAAATTGTAGCTTTTTTTCAAATTAATTATATAGAGATACAAACTGTATGAGATAAAAATACTTTGTCATAGAATGGCCATTATTATTTATAGGCTTGTATCAAGTTTTTCTTTTTTACAACTTTGATAACTTTCTTGATACCTAGAATAGTTTTTTTTACAGATCAAAGACTTTAGGGAACAAATTGTTTCTTGCCATTATGTAAGGGTGCATAAACTTTTACTGTCAAGAGGCCTTAGAGCAAAGAGGCGCAGTGCATGAACTACACAGCCCCACACACACACACATGCACCCTGTCCATTTGTAACCCATGGTATTGTTGAATGTTAGCGACACAATGGATGCTTTGTAGTAACACAGTCTGTTCCCCCCTCCCCGTGCCCTTTATGTTTGTGCATGGATGTTTTCTTGGGTGGCAGATGTCTCCAATTTCTATCTTGATGTTAGGTTAGATGGCACAATATTACAGTCTTTCAAAGATGATATGTTTCTGTAAAGATAGGAATATGACCTAATGTTCTTATTTCCATTTTTAACCTGCCCTTCCCACACTAAAATTGACAGCCTTGCCCTTTTCAATAGTGTCACGGGATGCGCTCTTCCAGTTCTCTAGAAAGACTGAGTTGCTTTCCCTGGTGATTTAATATTTGCCCATCTTTGCCTTAGGGGCTAATTTGAACAGATGACTGCATGAGAGAATTGTGTAGCCTTCCTTTACCAATCAAAGAGAATAAAGCTTCTTAGCCTAGAAGTCTGCATCTAGCTTAAATTGTATATGGTGTTACTGCTGATATTTAGTCAATCTTGTGATTTAGATCAGGGTTTTTCAAACTGTGTCATGGTATTCTATAAGAATGTGATGGGATTCCCTGAAAGACTAAGGGTGGAGCAGGATCATTGGAATGTAGCTGGGATGTCCATAGCAATTTTTCAAAACATGGTGAAATGAACTGAGCTTGTTTTCCCACGAAAAAAAAAACCATGCTTGCAATTTTGCAGATCAGATTTCTGTTTTTTGTAATGAACAGATTCTGTCTCTGAAAACGTTCATAGATCCCTGATTTAATTTATATAGTATATTTTATTTATCAGCTGATCCACAAGATAGCTCATAATATTGTGTTTATGTATGTTCACACAATCAGAATATAGCACAACAGTTGGAAGGGACTTTGGAGGTCTTCTAGTCCAAAGCCAGTTCAAGCAGGAGGGACCCAGTGTTTCTCAACCTTGACAATTTTAAGGCATGTGGACTTCAACTCCCAGAATTCCACAGCCAGCATTGCTGGCTGTGGAATTCTGGGAGTTGAAGTCCACATGCCTTAAAATTGTCAAGGTTGAGAAACACTGGACTATACCATTTCAGACAAGTGGCTGTCCAGTTTCTTCTTAAAACCTTCCAGTGTTAGTTTTCTGTATCCAAGCAGAGGCCATGTTTATGCTTCCCTTCTACTCTGCAGCTCCAGGGCAAGTGGCACTTGGAAGCAAGTGTTCATTTTGTCACAAATAGGGTAAATAAATACCTTGCTACTATTTCATAAATAGATGGGCCAAGCAGATTTCCCATTTGCCATGCTAATCTTACTGAGGGATGGGGGTTGCAATTTCCAAGAACTCTTTGATATTATGTTTCATCTTAATAAACCCCCTTGTGGATCTTGCAGATAAGTGGTACTATGTACTGTAATGTAAATAATATAATACAAGAGGAGGAAATGCTATATAGCCAGTATAAAGTAACTCTCTTCATTCTCAGGAAAAATTCTTGTGCATGGGAACGCAGGGATTTCTAGAAGGTAACAAAAATTCACATTTTAAAAAACATTGATGAGGCATGACCAACATATCTTACCTTGTTTATCTGTCTGCTTTCAGTGCTGCCTTAGTTATTGCATATATTATGGAAACATTTGGTGTGAAGTACAGGTAAGAACATTTACTAAATAGCCTACTGTATTTCGGGATAGGGGAATTTTAAAAGAATTAGATGTCTTTAAAGCAAATTCTTGGAGTCTTCACAGAAATTATTCCCCTTTTTTCAATTCAACTTTTGTAAATTTGTTTAAACCATGTTTGTTTAATACCACCAATATTGCTTTTAAATATCACATACCAGATATAAACAAATAGTATTAAGCACAGACCAGAATGCTGTTTATTTATGTGTGGCATGTTACATTTAAAAACAGCAATATATTTGCCTAAGTATGTCATTAGGTATTATTAAGAATTTAATATGCAACTTCTATATAAAGAATATTTTGGAAGTATGAAAGTTTGATACATTTTGAACACATTCCTTATCGCATATCTAGGCTTGGCTAACACTAGCACAGAGATTCTAATATATTATTATAAGGTCCAACAATGGAGATAAGAACAAACAGCAAATAAAACAACAAATAAAAATAAAGGAAAATATTAAGAAAGTAAATCAGAAACCAAAACAAATGGACATCAATTGATCTTTTTTCTAGGGATGCATTTACGTATGTGCAAGAAAGAAGGTTTTGTATTAATCCCAATGCTGGATTTGTTCATCAACTTCAGGTAAATTCTTTTTCTGTCCATTGATAATGAAGATTTTATTACTAATTCTCTAGGTAGTGATACCTTATTGTCTGAAATGCATTGATGTTCTGATTTGAAAGATACTCATCTTTTCTGGATGTTGTTTATATTTTCCAGTATAGTGGGTTATTTTTTTTTAAAAAAAATATTTACTTGGACATTGAAATTTTTTTTCTGTGAATTTGAAATTTAAAATACTGAAATGAAATGTGAGTGGATAAGCTTAGCCAAATATGTAAACTAGAAACTTAAATATTAAAAGGAGTTTTATGATTAATAGAATTTCTAAAATATATGGCAGAGGTAGTTCAGATTCTGGAATAACCACCAATGAACTGTCATCTTCCATGGCCGCAGGAGATCTTTAAACCACAGTTTTCATTCTTTCACATCCCATGTTCAAATACTGATTCAGATTTAGATAGCATATTGTGCTTGCTTGAGCTGTGTGTTATTTATGTATGTGCAATCAGCTTCTACTTTTCTGCTTGTTCTCCTTTCATTGAAATATTCCAGTAAAAAGATACAGGAGGTCAAGTCTTCCTCCAGAGAAGAAGAAACAGTGATTCCCCCCCCTTAAATCTAGATTTAATTTAATCAAGTGGAAATAAATTGCTTATCTCCCTTCTCTCATCCAAATCTGTTTCTCAATTTCCTAAAATATTTAAGTTTTTCTGACTTGTAATATTTATATGCTCTTGGTTTTTCCATTGGTTGCTTTTTGTCTTAGGATCTTGACATAGAGCGATTTCTGCAAGTTTTATGTAATTCTTCAGGTCTTCTTGTTTTAGGAATATGAAGCCATCTATCTAGCAAAGTTAACTATCCAGATGATGTCACCTCGGCAGCTGGAGCGATCACTCTCAGTTACTACAGGTGTGATCTTAATACAGGTGTATAGCTATAACTTTTTTCATGTAGGCTGTATGTATGAGGGAAGGGGTGGTGCCTTCTTCCTTGATGAAGACAGTAGTGTGTTCCCTCGTCAATAAAACAATTTTTAATCTTGCTAACTCTTAACTTTAATTGTCAACTTATTCAACACATTGCATTGTAAGCTGCCAAGAGTCACTTTAGATATTGAGATGGGTAGCATACAATAAAATTAAAATGAAATAAACATTCCCTTTCTAGGGAGAATGGTTGGACTACACTTACCATTAGATGAATTAGTTTATCTGGACCTTTCTTTCCTTGGCTTTGCAGCTGAGTGTTGGTGACATTTGGCAGGATTGGGATGACTATGATTCCACTGATTGTTCTGGCCCTTTCAGCGTCCTATGATACCAATTGCCCATGGTATTTGGGTTGGGAATGAGAGAATGCTGTCTTTCTGAGTGGTCATCTCCAATAAGCAATGATGAGTGGGGAGAAACTGAGCCCTTTGTAGCTTCATTGAGTCCCTGAAGGGCTCTGTCCTGTCTCCTATTTAACATTTACATGAAGCAACTAGGAGAGGTCAAATGCTGGCATAAGATGAGGTATCATTGATATACCGATACTTCATTATATAGAGACCCAATTTGGTGTAGTGGTTAAGATGATTGCCAAGAAACCAGGAAACTCTGAGTTCCAGTCCCAGCTTAGACATGAACGCCAGCTGGCTGATTTTGGGCCAGTCATTGTCTCTCAGCCCAACTCATCTCAGAGTTGTTGTGAAAATGAGGAGGAAGGAGTATTGTTTGCTGACTTATTTATAAAGTAATAAAGATTGGATAAAAAAATCTAATAAATGAAAATGAAGTAGTAAATGAAGCTTATCTTCATTCTGAGCCAGATGATGACCAAATGCCTAAAGACTATTATATATGGATGAGAAGAAAAAAGCTTGGACTGAATTCTACTAAAACACATGGCAGCAGACTTTGAAGCAAATTGAGTCCACATATCAACTCTAGATAGTTTTCCATTTTCCCAGACAAAGCTGGCCTGCAAGTTGAAGGTCTTTGCATGATGCTGGTTGCTACAGAGGAAAAATGGAAGCCACAGCAAAGGTTGGCCTTGCAGAGTTACATATTATCTGCCAGTTTTAGTGTTTCCTGGATCAGGAGGCACTTGTCACCACACTGGATTATTGCAATGCATTGTACATGGGGCTGTCCTTGAAGACCATCCAAAAGCTTTAACACATGTAACAAGCACAACCTGGGTAGTTACGGACATGTGGAGATTCAACTCTGTAACATTACTATAGGCAGTCCTTGCTTACCAATCCTCATTCAGCATATAAAATTTAATGGTGCTAAACAAGAAGTACATATGACCAGTTTGTATTACGTGATTCATAATACACATATTACGCAGTGGCAACTGCTCACCCATACAGTGATATGATTGCCATTTGTGACCTTCTCCACTGGCTTGTTACAAGCCAAGTAAATGGAGAAGCTGGCAGGGAAATTTGCAAGTTCCATAAGTCATTTCTGCCACTTTTCATCCCAAAGAGCTCCTGGGCAGCAGAGTGAGTGCAGGTCCCTGACAGGCAGACAACTGCCTACCTGGCTGTACTCATGCTAGGATCTACCTTCCAGCCTTCCTGCGTTCATGCCATCCAGCCTTCGGTCTTCTGTGTTCATGCCATCCAGCTTCTGGCCTTCTTGCACTCAAGCCATGCCATCCATTCCTGGCCTTCCTATACTTGCATTGCAGTCCACCTCAGCCTTCCTGTGCTCGCGTCACAGCCTTCCCCACTCTTATGCCAGCCTGCTTGTGAGCCACCTAAGGAAAGGTTTGTCGTGACTGGTACTTCCAGTTTCCAGCTGGCTTCCCCATTGACTTCGTTTGTTGGAGGATCTTACTTGAAGATCTGTGGTAGTCATTTAACAATGGCAACAGGGACTGCTGGGACTGCCATTGCTAAGCAATGTGGTCATATGATATTAATAACCTATATAGTATAGATTCTCCTACTCAAGTAGGGGGCTGGACTAGAAGACCTCTAAGGTCCCCTCCAGCTCTATTCTATTCCATTCCATTCCATTCTTTACAATGCATTGCATAGTGATGGAAATTCTGGTCCCAATTACAGTGGCTGCCAGTTAACCTCTGGATGCATGTCACCTTTATAAATCTTCATGCTTGGATATCACCATGACTATCTTCTTGAGATTGACTCTGCCCCCCCCATAATATATATATATATATTGTAAACCATTCAGTTTCTTCAGAAATGGGGCAGCATGTGAGTTTATAACTTCCGCCACAAACATATTTGGTTTTAAAGTAAATAAGTAAAAAAGCAAAGGGAAAAAAAATAAAGGAAAATAAAGAAAAAAGTGATTATGATATGAATTAAGGTAACACTTCACTAGGGAGACTTTCTGATTGAGGTTCTGAGAAGTCTGGGGGAGCGAAATGACTTTCAAAGGTGAGAGATGTGTGTTAGATGTAAAACGAATTTTGCACAGTAAGTAGAATATTTGTTTTTAAACTATTTCAACTACTATGTATGCTTAATATATTATATAAAAATTCTGAAGGAATTTTTAGTCTGCCAGATAAAATAAAATACTTAAAATTTCTGATTCTTATCAAGCTATTTTTTTCCTGGAATACATTTTTCTTACTGCCTAATCTCTTGAATTTTATTGCCTGCTTCATAGGAAGTCTGAAACGAACACATGAAGAGGAGGAAGAAAGCAGCGTACAGGCAGCAGCTCCAAATGGTTGACAGCTGAAGATACCTGGACTTGATTGTTGGGAGTTTTATAGCAGCTTCTAATCCTGGCAAGATGAACAACCAGATACAAATTTAAAAATGGAAGATTCTAACTTCCTTATGCAAACCTGTTCCTTCAGTAGCATACAAGGCAACATTTTTAAGGTATTAGATTCCTTGATTGACTAGAAGGCACTGATTTATTTTTTTTTACACTTTATAGTTTTATCCTTACCCCAAAGTTTTGGACTTGCAAAGAGGTATTATTGCAATAATGCACTTTTCATACTTGAAATTTATTTGTATTGATAAAATTATTACTTAAGCAAAACATGTGTTGGGAGATTATTATTTATATAATTTTGTGTAATTTATAAGAAGAGTAAAAAGAAAAAAAAATAACCCGTGAGTTGTATTTTCCATTTTCCAAGTTTAAGCTTCAGGAAGAAAATAGATTAAACTACTGTGATTATCTTGAAATAAAAACAGTAGGGATCATTATCACTGATATATTAAAATAGAAAATTAATATTTTCTTTCAAATAAAAAGGTTTTTTGTCTTCTAAGTTTTTAAGAAGAGACTAGACAATCATTTGTCTGAAATGGTATAGGGTTTCCTGTCTGCCTGAGCAGGGGGTTGGACTAGAAGACTTCCAAGGTCCCTTCCAACTCTATTACTACTACTACTACTACTGTTACTACTACATCTACATCATTTGGCTTCCAGGCAAGAGTCCATTGTAAAAATCATTTTTCTAGTAGGAATCGACAAAATAGATTCAAGCAGGCAAATAACGATATATGATCATTGACCCTTCAGTTATCAATATCTTGTTTTCCAGTATGTCATTCTGTTTTTCATCCCTAATAATATCTCAGGGTCATTAATCTTGCTGCCAATGAAGTATCCTTCAAATTCTCTTGATAAATGCCAAACTGCAAAGATCTGAATTAAGTAATCAGCAATATTTTCAGATACAATGGAAAGCAGTGGGTTTTTAGGAAAAAACGTCCAGTGTCTGTAATTTACACTTTAATCCCATACAACCTTCAAGGAGATCAGTGGAGCATATATCTATATCCATTCAGCCCAAACTGAAATCTTTAGATAGTTTGTTTGAAGTTTAAAAAAGGCTAGTACTGTTTTCCCTTTTCTGTCTGTTTAGTAAATGAGTTGCAGAAGTTTGCAATTCATTTACTAAATTTACATTTTCTTTCATTACCCAAAACCACTTATCTGAAAGTCTTATTTAAACACTGATTATTCTGCTTAGGATGGAGATGGCAGAAGAATAGTCACATTGATGGAATATACTTATTCATCCAATAACAGAATTTAGAAAAACATGGAAGAGCTGTAAAAATAACTTTGCAGAAAATCCTTGCATCTAATTAAACAGCACTTATAGACTCTCCCAAAAAAAATGATATTCTTGGCAGGTGGGAATATATAGATTCACCAAATGTATCCTTTTCTCCATTGATATGTGAAACTGAATCAGCAATTTTCAAAGGGAATGATTCAGCAAGACAATGAACTTATGTTTAGGTGTACAATTCAATAATACTTCTTTTAGTTTGAGAAGTAATTTAATATTCACTATCCAATGATACTTGTTTAAAACAGATGCATTTTAATAACATTTCCCAAATATCTGTATAAAATATCTGGCATCAAGAAGAAAACCAATACATCAAAATAATCACAAACCCCATTTATTTAGGTTTTACAATAATTTTTTAAAATATTGAATAAATATTCAAATAACTTCAAAAGTAGAGTACCTTAAAATATGAGATGGAATGACTATCCCTACTTTCTGTAGCCATCTGTGATTCAATTTTTGAAGCTAATCATTGTAGAAGACTTGTACCACATAATCTCATAATGCCCATTATAGTTATTTCCTTCAAAATTTCAGGGAAATGGGGAGTTATTTTTGTTACTATCCAATAATATCCAGGTGGTGCTAAAAGTGCTACTCTTCTGGCCTAGAAGCACTTAGAAGTGCTTATTGTTCAAACAGAATTTTGCATTTTTAAAAGACTTTTAGGGGCATATGGATGCTTTGTACTTTAGGAACTGTCTTTAAAAACTGCACAAACAGGCCCCATTTTTGACATAGCCCTGATTACTTTTAGAGCAGGGGTCCCCAACCTGTGGACCGGTGGCCAACAGGCCAGAGACCAGTACCGGGAATGGCTGGCGAGTGCATGCATGTGTGCTAGTGACCCATTTGCACATGTTTGTGGGTGCTAGCTCTGCTGTCATGACTGTTTTGTGCCTGCGCACATTTCCCTGCTCCTCCCTTTCCCTCTGGGCTGCCAACCCGGAAAGGTTGGGAGGTCTGTTTTAGAGAGTGGATGAGCGAACATGGTATGTGTATAATGAAACAAAGTGCTAAATTATTTCTCCTAAAACAAAAATGAAAGCATAATGAAAAGTCAGGCTTTTGTAGGATCTACTCAGTACATTAACAGACAGTAATTACACTTAATGGCAAATAAGATTTTAAGCACAAAACACCTGTGAAACATATTTTACAGAAAGTATGTATTTAAAAATTGATAGATTTTGCATATCCCAAGTTTTGCTTCAATTTGTGAAATGGTTCTAGACAGACCTTTGGGAAACAGTACTGACTGGGGAATGGTAAAACCTTTGGTTCAACATATCTAAAGGGCACCAAGTTGGAAAAGGTGAAGGTGAGGTATTTCAGTATATCAGCCCAAGCATAGAATGCCACTTGTAATAATTTCTCTTCATTGTGAGTGCAATAGAACCAATAAAACCAAGCTACACATCTATATTAGGAATTATTCATTTTGAAGTGCATTAAAGGTCAACATAAAAAGAAAAACTTGTTTTTTCTTTGTGACAAAAAATTACAAAAACATTCTCAACATACTACTCACTGTTTAGCTGCTAACAAAAAGCAGCACATTACAGAAAAATGCAGGGCAAGGAAACAAAACCCATCAAATTAAAAATTATTTTGGGCTAGAAACCATCCTTACCTTGCAAAGATGGCTCATGTCCTAGCTATCAAAAACAATGTACGGGCTGAATAGGAAACTTCTTCGGTTACCTTGGTAACGAGGAAACCTAAAATCAAAGTCTGTAGCATAGTCTCATATCTATTCATTATTTATTTGCAGGGAATTTGCTTTCTGTAAAGAGAAGTCAGTAGTACAAGCTCCACCACCAATAGTTGATTAAGAGATGATAGCAGGAAATTCTTTAATTGAAGAACCTTAGGCACATATAGTTTTCTTCAGATACTGAGTATCCAAACTTTGTATAGAAAGCTACATTTTTCGGCATACACTCTAGAGTAATTTTGTAGCAATTTAGTCTCTTGCTTAGCAATGTAAGAGTTGACATCAATCTTTAAAAGAGAAAACAAAAAGAAATAAGATTAAGTTTGCAGGATGTGAGGACAACTATTTAAGACTGCACTAGTAATGGGGCATACCTGTATTTATATCCACTACTACTATCAAATGATAGCCCCGATGACACTGCTGGGCCAAATTGGCTATCACCCTTAAAATATTAAAAAAAAATTTAAAAAAAAAACAATCACTGGAAATCTATGCATTAGCTGCCAATGCATTGGAAACAATGCTTTTTGGGCCCTACATGATTCCTTTCAAAAATATATTAGGAAAATACAGCTTATTTTTGGCCATCAGAATAGTGTGTACCAAACTTCAGATGATGGGAAACTTGGTCCCCCAAAGGGAAACAACTGGAAAGAATGAAACTAGTTTTGAATTATCTGCAAAGTGCTACCTATGTGCCAGGTGACCACCAGCAGTGTTAATGAAAGAGAAGTTTGGCATATAGAATGTTTGCTCACAGAATTTTGTTAGCATTTAAGAGGCATTTAGACATCCTTTTAACAGTTCCTCAATTATAAGTGATCACAATTATGAATAATTACTTACAGTTTTCCAAGCTGTTTTCCTCTGCAATCTCCACTTACAACAACATCTTCTATTCTGCCCCTCTGAAAATAAGTTAATACTATTTAAAAAGGTCAAGTTCCAGAATGTATCCAGAATGCATACTTTTTCTTCTTTGTACATACCTTTGCGCATGAGTGAGTGAACTTATGTTCTATGACTAAGGTTGCAGTAGCTACAATCTCTCCTAGTTTAGTGTCTTCCACAACTGTAACATAGTAGTCCCCAGAACTCCGCATGTGTTCGAAATTTTCTGTGGAAATGTAGGCAGGAATACGAATACTATTGATAATGGATTCAACAGTTCCTCAGAATCAGGCTTTCTTGCAGCTCTGTCATGTTTGCTAGCTCAGGATGCACTGCACCTGAACTGGGACAAGCAGATGAATAGGATTGTGAGAGGACTCTATGGGAAAGGCAAGCATGTGCATTGACAGTGTGGTCAAACTGGCAGACTGCCCACAAACTATGTAATTATTTCAGTTGCTATCTAGGCCAGAGCTATGGAGCCTATGAGCCAATTGATCCCTCACTTCCACAATCCACCTGCAACACAGAGAATAAAAAATGGGTCGTTTTTTTAGGGGTGGGTTCTGTGCAAAATAGGTGTTTTATCCTCTTCCAACCCATGACCAAAGTACAGGAAGCTTTAAGTGGTAATGTAAATTATTTTTCCAAACTTTTAAAAACGGTATCTTAAGGAGTTAATCATGAAGAGATTCTGCCACTGAACCTGACTTTCCTTTTCCATTTTTCCAAATAGCAAAAAATTAGAGATACTTACCAAGAAATTGCTGGGGACTAACAATTCCAGTTTCAGTCAGTTGACCTAGAACTTTTAAAAAGCCTATAAAAAAATGTTTTCATATTTTAGAATGTTCTTAGACAAAGCCATCAATACAGCATACAGTGAAAATAAAACTCTGCAAATGATATAATAGAGCCGTGATATTCCACATAAAAGTAATAAACAATAAATCCCACAAAAATATTTAAAGATGCTGAAAGTACACTTAAAAGCTTCAGTTCAAAAATGCATCCAAATTCTGCAGTAGTGTCTGTGGCCTCTACACTTCATGCTCATTGTTTGTTTCTTTTTATTATTATTATTATTATTACTATTATTATTGAGTTGGAAGGGACCTTGGAGGTCTTCTAGTCCAACCCCCTGCTTATACAGGAAACCCTATACCATTTCAGACAAATGGTTGTCCAATCTCTTCTTAAAAACTTTCAGTGTTGGAGCATTCACAACTTCTGGAGGCAGGTTGTTCCACTGATTAATTGTTCTGTCAGGAAATTTCTCCTTAGTTCTAGGTTGCTTCTCTCCTTGATTAGTTTCCATCCATTGCTTCTTGTCCTGCCTTCAGGTGCTTTGGAGAATAGCTCGACTCCTCTTCTTTGTTGCAACCCCTGAGATATTGGAACACTGCTATCTGGTCACCCCTAGACCTTCTTTTCATTAAACTAGACACGCACTCAATTCCAATAACCATTCTTTATATGTTTTAGCCTCCAGATCCCTAATCATCTTTGTTGCTCTTCCCTGTTCTCTTTCTAGAGTCTCAACATCTTTTTTTACATCGTGGTGACCAAAACTGGATGCAGTATTCCAAGTGTGGCCTTACCAAGGCGTTATAAAGTGATATTAACACTTCACGTTATCTTGATTCTTTCCCTTTGTTAATGCAGCCTAGCACTCTGTTGGCTTTTTTGGCAGCAGCTGTAGCACACTGCTGGCTCATATTTAAGTGATTGTCCACTAGGAGTCCAAGATCCCTCTCTTAAGAATCATATCAACATATTATAGAAGGAATTAGGAATATGCAATTGTAAGAAAACCAGAATATTCAGATTCTGTTATATCTTTTAAGCTGAATGGGGACCACAGTTTCGTAAAAAGTTTTTTTATGCTACATATTCTCAGCTTCAAAAGTTGAAGTTGTTCTCCACTCAAAGTCATTATCATCTGAATTGTTTTTGAATTTTCTCTGGATGAAGAGAACAAGTGCTTTGAAGCATATTCTCTTTACTCTGCTAATGGAACCTAACAATTTGACCCAATCATTCCCATTTAATTCAACTATGAAACATAGTTCAAAATAAATAAATACCTCTGTTGATGTCAGTACTGCAAAGAGGTCTTAAAACTAGACCATCCCCTGGATCCTCAGGAGAAATAACAGGAGAAAATGTCACAGTATTTAGGGTCCAATCAAGTTCTTCAAGAAGGTGAGGATCATACATTGGTGTGCTCTCGAGTTTTTTTATTGCAGCAGGCATCATGGCAACTGAAATTGAAGCAAGAACCATGGAAAGTGAATTATATCTTAACTCACATATTTGCCAATATTGTAAAATTGAATGGGAAAAGGATTCCTCTCATTTAATTTATACATTGTCTTTTTAAAATTAAAATATTAAACTATGATGCATTCCACCTGATACAATAAAAATCAGACTACAGTAATTTAAGGTTGGCCGAGGATGGCTATGATGCAAAAGAAAGTAAATAGTGCAATAGTGCACACACGCGCACGCACACACACACACACACATACTAAGCTAGATTCTCAGAGACTTGGGTTCTGATTTATACTCCTACCATTGGCACAAAACCAGCTGAGTGATGTTGGGCCAGTCACTCATTCAGCTCTGGTAAGAAGGCAAGGGCAAACCACTTCCAAAGATCTTGCCAAGAAAGTTGCAGTTACCAAGAGTCAAGAATGACTTGCAAGCATTAAAAGAGTAGGAGAATGCACTTTTTTTCTTCACCTATTTAGGAATAAACCTCTCAATCAATTGGGATTTACTTCTACCCAAGAGTACATGGTCATTCTTTCCAACCCAATAGGATGTTGAAAAGATACTACATAAGAGAAATTAGGACTATCTACCTCTGTAAACAGTCTAGGTAGGACAACATTTGCCTTGGTACGAGACACCAAAGAAAGACTGAATTCAAAAAGAGATCCATGGGAGAAAAAGAAATAAAAATAATAATAAAACCCCAATGTAGCCCTATGGGACGAAATAGTTCAGTGTAGTGCCACCTCCTCCATTCTAAAGTATTCATCACGTGAAATATCATCTCTGGGGAGAACGTTCACGTACATGCAAACATGTTCAACAATATCTTTATGTAAATGTTAGAAAATGATGCAAATTGCAACAATTATTTTTAATGGCAGCCGCAGGATTGGATATTTTTGTTAAAATGATGAAAATGTCATGCCATAAGGCATACCCTTTTTGTATGTGTGCATGATGTCAAGCATACAAAAAGAAAGTGTCTACATCATGAGGCTCCTTTCATCATTTACTATGATTGCCACCAGAAGTATCTCCAATTGTCCAGGCTTTTTCAAAAACTACCGATTTTGACTGTTGCCGGGGGATGAAATCTGAAATAAAAGTTATCCTTTGCATTTGAAGATCACTGATTGAAAGGACTTTTTATGGTTGAGAGGATGGTGAACTAGATAAGATGACCAACATTCCTCCTTTAATCACCACAGGTGAAACACAAAAGGCTTGATATTCAGACTTCAAATTGAACTTGAATCTAAGAACTAAGAACTGCTCATTCTTAGCAACTCTTTAATCTTATGTACAATAAGGGGGAGGGTTGAGAGAGGGTCTGCTACAATCCACAGGCATCTATCTACCCAACTACAGAATGGAGAACACAAATGTAGTTTCAGAAGACTACAAGCAAGACAATATGGTCCAGGAATGAACAGCTTCTCTTAATTACAGAATGCCACATGCAAAGACCAGGATTCAAAGACCACAAAAGCAGTTTCTTTGCCAGTTAATTACTGCATTTCCATGCAATCTTTGAAACCAAGTACTCCTTTAATGTGTCATGGAAGAAATTCATATTTGTAGGAATTTTATTTTTAAATCTCTAATCTGAAAGAAAATTTGAGGATATTGGCCTTTTTTTCCAATGTTTAAATTTATATGCAACCCATCTCATTCTGAGAAGCCATTCTGGATGGTTTAAAAGCAGAAGATAAAAAATAATCTTATTAACACTTTTATTGCAGGACATGGAAGCATCTCTGGGGGCTTTGGTGCTCTCTGAGACCACTCCCACCAATACTGACAATCCACTAGTATATAAAAGGGCAATCCACTAGTATATAAAAAAGAGCAAAATCCACTCTCTATTAGCACTGATGAGGTTACCTAATTTGGTAATGAAACGTCTGCAAAAAACCAACCAAGCTCAGAGAGCACCAAAGTCCCCACAGTTCAATCCTGAGCTACAAATATAATCTGTGCATCTGGTGTGCACAAGCAATGGAAAAGGTAGAGAAAATAAAGAAGGAAATGGACGGCTATAATTCTGCATTCTTATTTGCCAATTACTCGAGAGTCAACTCGTTATGTAAAAACTAATTATAAACGATAGAGAAAACTGCTTTTCCTAGGCTCACATTATGTACCCACTAGCTCTTACAGACAGGCCAGAGGCGAACATTTAAAAGTCCGACTGCCCTTAGAGCAGTGGTGGCGAACCTATGGCACGGGTGCCAGAGGTGGCACTCAGAGCCCCCTCTGTGGGCACGCGCACTGTCGCCCCAGTCCTATGCCTTCAGCTGGGTTTTATAAAACCTTTTTGCTTCAGGCCTCCGCCTCCGTGTGCAAAAAAAAAAAAAAGAAGATTCAATCAATCAGTCAATTTCAACTTCTCGGGGGGAAAAAAGATCTTGCAAAGTTGGAATTGATTGATTGAACTTTTTAGTTCCACCCAGTTACCACCGCAGCCATGCCCACCCAATGGGCCACACCCACCCGGCACCTGACGATGCATAAGTGGGTTTTGGGTTGCAGTTTGGGCACTCTGTCTCTAAAAGGTTTGCCATCACTGCCTTAGAGTCTTAAACCTCTGTGAAAAGAGAGGGAGAAAGCAATTAGCGACACAGGCCATTATAGCTTTTAAGGATAATTTAAACCAGTGTTTCTCAACCTTGACCATTTTAAGGCATGTGGACTTCAACTCCCAGAATTCCACAGCCAGCAACGCTGGCTGTGGAATTCTGGGAGTTGAAGTCCACATGCCTTAAAATGGTCAAGGTTGAGAACCACTGGTTTAAACATTAGCGTGCCAGGCTCAACTAGGATGCCTCCCGGGATGCGGGGCAGGGGGCGGAGGTCGGGGATCCCAGGCAACCCGGAGCGGCCTCTCGGCCCCAAAGACCCCCCCGGGAGGCTAGAGACCCTCTTAGGACTCTCCCTCGCCGAAGCTCCGCTCCGACCCCGGAGGAATTCCGGAGGAGCCGGGGTTCTTTGACTGAACCGCGGCGCTTGTATGGCCGTTCAGCGGAAACTTTCTAATTCACACAATCAGGAGGAACGACACGAGGCGCTAGCGAGGACAGAGTCAGACCCGAGGAAAGCAAGACGCTCTGCACACGGGCAGAGGCGCTCTTGTTACCCGGCGAGCGCATCTTCCGTTGGGGAAGCCGATCGCGGGGCTAGGAGGGTCGCCCGCGACAGCTTCCCTCTTTGCCCGCGTCACCATCGCCTCCAAATCACCGCGCGCGCACGTCAATCACTCACCCCCTAACGGACTCCTTCACTCGCGCTTCTCCTCCGCCGCGCGCACTCCACGCTACCGGCTTCCAGGCAAGCTCCGGCTAACCCTCTCAGCGCGCAGGCGCAATTCAACCGACGTGGCAAATCCGGGAGGGCGGTGCGAGGGGTCCGCCTTTCGGACGCAAGGGTGGTGAAAGTGGCCAATCGGAAACTCCCATCGTTGCACCGCCTCATCTCGTACCCTCGCGAGGTGGGAAAGGGCTATATGCCCGTCCACCCGGAGGCGCGCATGCGCAACATTGTTTTGACGCTTGGCGCGTTGCTTCTCCCTTAGTTTGCTTTCTCCCGTTCGTGAAGATGGATTTTCCCTCCGCCCCCCCCCCACCGTCCTAATCACTGTTTTGGAGAGTTTCGGGGTTTATTTTGCATTCATGTAAAGCAGTGTTTCTCAACGTTGACAATTTTAAGGCATGTGGACTTCAACTCCCAGAATTCCACAGCCAGCAATGCTGGCTGTGGAATTCTGGGAGTTGAAGTCCACATGCCTTAAAATGGTCAACGTTGAGAAACACTGATGTAAAGTGATCTCAGGAAATACCGCTTTGCCACAGTGGTGCGGACTCTGAGGATGTAGCATTTCCCCCCACCCCCCCATTCAGTCGCTTCCGATTCTCGGATACGTCCTGCAGTTTTCTTAGCAAGGTTTTCCTTAGCCTCTTGACATTATATCATTAAATGGTTTGAGCGGGCTAATTTACGCCGAGGTTAAGGCTATAAGATTATTGGACTTCAATTCCCATGATTCCTGTTTAGCCTTGTCGTGGTTCACTCAGGCAAGGGATTCTGGGAGTTGTGGGCCTGGTCGGGGGGGAATAAAAAAATCTCAATGGCCACTAGATGGCACCAAGGAGCCAGAGTTCGCTGTATTCCTTGCCTTGTATTTGTAGCGGTTACCCGGAAATTTGCACCCCAGATTTGTTATAGTATGGTATGATGAATGCATAGTTGTGTATCTGCACAGTTCATGCTAGATTCATGGGATGTGCGCAATTTAGGAGAACTTTCCCCCCCTCCAACTTGGTGGCATTCAGATGTGTTGAAACATATAGCACCCATTATTCTCATCCCAGATGATTGTTTTCCACTGGATCGTGATGGCAAGGAACATAAGAAATTGGCCTGGATAATTTACCATAACTGTCAGGCAACAGATCTCTTTTATAACCAGGTGCCAGATTATTTTACTGAATTATTAAGCAAAGCCATCATTGCTTAATATTTAGATGGAGGACGATCTAGGAATCCCAGGTTGGAAATCCAGGGGCTGAAAGAAAAGCAATAGCAAATCACTTCTGTAAGGCTGCCAAGACAGATACAGAGTTGCAGTCACAGCATTTATGTTTCTTTTTTACTCAGATCTCAAGGCCATCGTAATGTAAATTACTGATCATTATTATTGTTATTTATCTTCATGATTGTTGATATGTTAACTTGTCACAGCCCAGAGTTACATGTGTGATGGGTATCCATATAAAATGTTCAAATAAATAAAATGTATAAATCAAGCTGAAGCTGAGTACCACAGCATCTTTACCTTTTTTATTATTTTAATCTGAAATAAGCATATAACCTACCTGTGAGCTACAGTTCCTTATCCCAGCTGGCATACAGAGGCATGAATAAATATAGGCAACAGTTTAGTACTTACATGATGGATTTCTTCCTTACGTCCTTTCTGTGTCTTTCGTCTTGTACTATTTCTCCAGTCTCATGAGTCATCTATTACTATGGAAATATCCAAAATGATTCAGCTTTTGATGCAGACAATCCATCAGCGTAATCCAAATATTTTTGGACTAGGCACACCCAAAAGATCCCTGCTCTTCCACAGTGTTCAAATATAATTTGTAAACTCCATGGAAACAGTAAACTAGCCTTCCTATGCTTGATACTTTCCAGTTACATTGGACTACATACAGTATCCTATCATTTCTATCATCCATGAGCTTTTCTTCCATGCATTATCAAACAGGACCCTGTAAAGGATGAAACTCATTAGTGGAAAGCAAGGATTGAAGGGTACAATATATTCCAAAGAGAAACACACCAGAGGCCAGTGGAGCAGAAGTGACTTTAATTTCCTGCCAATCAGTGGAATGGCTTGCCTCCAGAAGTTCTGGGTGTTCCATCAGGTCTATTCTGTTCTGTTCTGTTCTGTTCTGTCCTGTCCTGTCCTATCCTATTTTCTTGATAGAAATCCATTTGAGCATGAGGGCACTGTTGAGATTATTTGGATAAGAATATAAGAAAGAAAGGGGAAAATATTGTGAATATGGGGAGAGGGGTTGCTGTAGATTACCAAATTAGACAGAAGGTCTCCTGGCCCATATTACAGAACATTTGTGGAGGAAAAAAATAGTGATAATGGGAGATTCAGACATTGTTAGGAAAAGTCAAGATGGCAAGGTTTCCAAAATCTCTTGCTGATGTTGCTGATAGCTTCATTTTCTAGAAAGCTGAAAAGCAAGGGATTCAATTCTAACCAATAGGGAAGAGTTGGTTGAAGAAATAAAGATAGTTGCAATCTTGGGGGAAGTGATTGTATTATTATGGAGTTTAGAATACTGAAAGAGAAATGAGAGCATAGTCATATACGCAAACTAGGTTTCAGGACATCCAATTTGAAACTTAAAAGAAATCCTAAGAGGATCCCATGGACCAAAATCTATATTGTGACATCAGATTTTTTATGAAACTCGCCCAATTTTGTAATAGGGAAAAAGTGACACCCATACAACATATTTATCTTTTGCTATGGATACTGATTTCTGGAGTGCAGATTTTGTGTGACATTTTCCCACAACTTAATGTTTTGCAGATTTTTGGAGTTAAAATTTCCATCAGCCTCATTAAGTATGACCACTACATTGTGGGGATTAATAGTAATTATTATTTCAAAAGCTAGGGTAAGAAAGCCTACATCTTTGTATCATGTTTTAATTTTCAAATACATTCTCTCCAGTGGGAAATATTTGTAAGTGAAAATTCTTTGAAATTCTCCATAGAAATCACATGTGCTGGTTGGTTGGTTTCAGATGGAATTTTCATCCATTTTTTTAAATAGCTGACATTTTAAAACATATGCCTTTTTCGAAGAATGTCTTAATAGGAAGATCTCTACCCCTAACTCATCCCAGTTAAATTTCTCTTAAGTTTAAGGATAGATGTTTTGCAATAGGGGCTTTGTAAAAGGACCTTATCCAAAGAAATGCAGGGTGGAGTCACAGAAACATACATTTCTAAAGTTCCTTATTTAGTATGTGAAAGTTGGACCATAAGAAAGGCTGAGCGACAAAGAATTGAGGCCTTTGAACTATGGTGCTGGAGAAGACTCCTGCGAGTCCCTTGGACTGCAAGGCGTTCAAACCGGTCAGTCCTAGAAGAGATCAACCCCGACTGCTCTTTAGAAGGCCAGATCCTGAAGTTGAAACTGAAATAATTTGGCCACCTAATGAGAAGGAAGGACTCACTGGAGAAGGGCCTAATGCTGGGAAAGACCGAGGGCAATAGAAGAAGGGGACGACAGAGAATGAGGTGGCTGGATGGAGTCACTGAAGCAGTAGGCGTGAACTTAAATGGACTCCAGAAGATGGTAGAGGACAGGAAGACCTGGAGGAACGTTGTCCATGGGGTCGCGATGGGTCGGACATGACTTCGCAATTAACAACAACAACATCTAGTACAATGTTTCCCAATTTTGGCAATTTCCAACTGTGTGGGCTTCAAATACCAGAATTCCACAGCCAATATGGCCCTCATTGAGAATTCTTGAAATTGATTGACATACTTGAAAGTTGCCATACCAGTAGGTTTGGTCCAAGTCAGAAAAGCCATCACTGAAACACCTTTGTTATTTCTATAGAAAACCTAATAGCTGGAAGAATGATGAGCAATTAGTTCTTAATTTTTACACAATTATATTGCAAATGTCAAATGTTGATCAAGTTCAAATATCATGCTAAACCTGGGATTTTTACACAATATGGTAAATCATATGGTTTCTTTGGTGGTGATGTGAAGTCCTGTGTGAAGTTGGCCACCGTGCTCTGTAAATATAGTAATTCAAAATGGAATTTGACTTGCCTGACTTTTTCTCAGGACAAAATTCCCTTAGGAATGAATAAACTTTCTGACCCTATTAGAGTGGGATTGGGGAAGCAAAGGGGTGAGGGGAAGCAGGAAATGCCATGAGATTCCGTAAGGGAAGAATTTGAGATAAGCTTAAACTACACTGCCTTTATGGTCCAGGCATCTGTTGCTACATTTATCATTCCTTGAATATCAAGTATAAGTGAAAAGGCAAAACCTATTTTTTTTTCTTGTTTTATATCTTGCATCACTTGAAGAAGCTAAAGGAAAACTGTGTGTTCTAATTCTACATGAATAGTTAGATCAAGATTTAATGTCCAGACAAGAATTTTGGTAGAAGATAGCCAAATTTGACTGACGGTTTCATGAATCACACCTAACTTTCCACTTCAGATGAATCTTAGTTTAATCAATGGGGAGATGAAGGAAAGTTACAGACAAGTTATCTGTCTATAACTCTGGGACACTGACCACTGCAATTTATGATCATGAATCCTGGGAACTAGCTAATTACTGCATCAAAGGATTATCCCTGGAAGGCTGCATTGTTCCTTTGAGGGGAAAAGCCTTAAGTACCCCTATGATATATCCAGGATATGAGGTGCCTATGATAGTGACGCAAGCAGAAACATTCCAGAGTACAAAATCCTGTTTAGATGGTGAAAGAATTTTGTGTTCTCAAAAAACAATTACAGTATGGTTTTGAATGCTGGGGGGAAATTTACATTTCCAATCAGAAGTTTCCCAATTCCACACAATAAGTAACAACTGTTCAATTGCTCCATTATAAACAGATACCCAGAATGAAACACGAATGTAAGACCTCAAAAACAGCTCACTGGGATAATTTTATAACTCCTCGTTACTCGCTGCAGACTTGCTTCATTGTGGTTTGTTCAATATGTTACAAGTAGATGGACTCATAGAAGGGATTATAACAAAATAAAACAAATTGTATTAAAGTTTAGGATGTTGAATGAACTTCCCATTTCAAAGCAATTAGGGGCCAAAATTCATAAGTGAATTTTCTTTTATCCCAATTTGATTTTTTCATCTTGTCTACTCCAGTATTTCTCAAGCTAAATTAGAAAAATTGTATTTATGCAACTAAATGAGTTGGTGCAGTTCATATTATGGTGATAATGGCCATCTGACATTCTGCAGTACTCTACGAGTGCTGGGACTATTGTTTCCCAAATTTGGGAATTCTGAAAGTTGTAGTCCTCACTAAAACTAGACGGATTGAGAGAGGGATGTTTCATTGATCGCTTCTGACGAGAAACACATAGTATGCTCAGTTTAGCCAAATTGTCAATAAATGCACAGCTAGCTTAAAAAGCAATTCGTTGAGGCTCCATCTAATTTTTTTAACAATGCTAAGTGAAGTTAATATAGTGGGATTTACTTTTAAGTAGACCCATTCAAAATAGCATGCTGCATCAGGAATAACTAAATAGGTTAGCTGTGCCAGTACACTGCTTGTATCTCCAAGACAGCAGCAACAAGGCTTGCGAGGGAATCTCCAGATTACAGATCCTGCCTCGTATAGAACATGATAAGCATTTGGGGGTGTGTGTGTGTGTTAACATTGGTATTTGGCTGTGCTAGTGGCATACAGGCCAAAATGTTCCGGATTTGATGATCCTTGTCTTTATCATTAATAAAGAAAGCTATATGTGGTGTGAATACAATTAAAGTGGTAAGCTAGCTTACTTAAAGAAAAAGTAACGATCATGTGTGGTGTGCATGATATGATAACCAGCCTTAGGACTCTGGTAGAAAGAAATCAACCACTGGGGAACACAATTTATGCTGCTGTACTTTTCGGCCAGCATAAAGATTGAAGGAATACAGTCATAAAAAACATTGAATATCTTCCGTCCATATCAGTCTTGAGTTTTGTCAGCAGAAGTTTTTTCTGATTTTTTCATGCTCCAGAATCCAGACAGATGTCTGCTTTCAAGAAAACAGAAGACAGCAAAATCTCATCCTCTGTTGTCCATTCTCGATACCCAGAAGTCGCCTCATGAACCAGTCTCAAATCTTTTTTGACCCCCCCAAAGTGGTTCTATCAAAGGATCTTACATGGCCAGAATGTTTCCATTTTTAATCCTAAGGGATATTCTATAGGAAGCATACATATGTAAACAACGGTCCCACTCCCATTTATTATCAACATCTCACATTCCAAGATATGGTATCTCTGGACAGGAATGGAATGTTGACATTATTTCTGGTGCAATTCTTGTAAATTACGGTCATGCCTTCCGATTAAGAACAGGGATGGGAAAGGTCTACCAATACAGCTAAATGCTGAAGAATGATGGCCTGGAGTCCAGCAACATCTGGAGGGCCACTGCTTCTCTTCCCCTGATTTAGAAAGTGGCATGTTTCCTGTAGTTATGCTATCTCATGCCAAAGGCAAGAAAGTAACTGAATTCTTATTGAGATGAAAGAAGTCTGCCATCTTCCCTTCCATTTGCTTAATAATTCTTGATCAATTAATAGACACACATTCAGTGAGCACTTGAAATATGTGCCTGGTATTAATTTAAACCTATACTTTCTGGAACCATATTCCAGAAAGTTTAGTTGCGTGATACAGTATTGCTTTAATGCTTACGAGCTTAACATTTAGTTACCAAAGAAAGGAGTGATGAAGAAATCATTATGTGAAAACAACTTCTGCATGCCTAAGAAAAAAAAAGTATATTTGTATGGAGAATCGTTAAAAAATACCAAATATTGACTAAATTAATTTCTGTTTTAGATGATAAGATGTTTCTTAGTACAATTTTGCTGCAATTTTCCTAGTGCCAATTTTGTTGCAATATGGCAGCAACCACCCCTTTCATTCCCCAGGGAAATCCCAGGTACACAGTCCTTGGATCAGGGTGATGGTGCTGGGAATCATTGGCACAACTTCTGACACTATGGAGGACCTCTTGAGAAACAGCTGGATGATCCATCCCCTGGAAACATTCAGAGAATCTGTCCAAATCTGGTGGAGAAAGTTCAGGAGGCCTTTGTGCTCAGCTGTAGTGAGGAAGAAGAGGAAAAAGAGGAAGAAGCAAGGAAGAGAAGAGAAGGACTCACCCTACACTTAGACTTGACGTTTTGCATGAAAAAGAAACTTGAGCTTCACTCTGAAGGCCCTTCCGCTAAGGATCTGGTGACTTCATTTCTGATACTTCTTTGAAATTTTGGTTGCGTGCACCAGGGTTCTCCAAACTTGGCGGCTTTAAGACTTGAGGAATTCTGGAAAGTGAAGTTCACAAGTCTTAAAATTGCCAACCTTTGGAAACCTCTGGTCTACATCATTTTCATGACAAAAAGAAAACCCAGTAGTGATGTTTTATATTTTTTCTTCCATATCTTTTAACTCAGGTGCTCTATACAAGTTTGCAGAATGCATTTCTTTGGATTTCTGAGAGGAATGGATATATTTAACATACAACATTCTTCTCTTTGTATTTATTCCATTCTTTTTGAACAAGTAGTATCATTTAGTTGCTAAATTCCAATCCCGGGTATGATTCCTACCAAGTCTCTGTTGATGTTAAATTATATTTGCTCTTCTGCATGTAGAGATCAAGCTCATCTTTTCATGATTTCCTTCAGTTTTGCATTAGAATGGCAGTCAGAACAGAGAAGCAAGCATTTCCACAATCAGAGAAGGAAGCAGCTTTCTATCTCTATTCTGCCCTCTTGTGGCCATCTGGATTTTGGCAGCTCAGCTCTGTCTCACTACCATTAATTAGAATACACGTAGATAACGAAGGCCATGAAATACACAAGTCATCTGTCTGTGAATACATTGAACTTACTTGGAAATAAACTCTTCTGCTTAGCAAAATTCATTTCTGAGCAGACATTCAGGGAATTGCTTTGTGTGGCTAGGTCCCTGGCAGCCCTCAGCAGTTTTCTTCTGTCCGTTTTGGGTTCAAAACCCCACCTGTATTTTTGGTTCACAAGCATATGGATAATATTTGAAACAACTGCAAGAAAAAAAAAAATCACAGCACTTCTGCCTGGTAACTTCTCATTCCTGAGCCATCAACTTACACTAGGAATTGAAACGGCCATGGGCATTTCGCTTGTTCCTCTTACTACACCAGGGGTGTCAAACTCAATTTCATTGAGGGCCGCATCAGCATTGCGGTTGCCCTTGAGGGGCTGGGTGGGTGTGGGCAGGGTGGGTGTGGCCTACTGAGTGGGTGTGGATGGAATGGGTGTGGCCTATTGGGTGGGCGTGTGAGAATGCCTCGCTGCCTGTCAAAACCCCTCCCCCGAAGCCCATCAAGCCGGTTTTGTGAAGTAGGCGAGAGCCATTTGTTGCCCACTTCCAGGGATGGTGCATTTCTTCATTCCTCACAAAGGGTGACACCTCCCCAGCATGCACCCAGCGGGCAGGGCCGACGTGGTAGGGGCTGGTTCCTTGCTGAATGCATTTCAGCATAGATGGCCACCACAAAATTGTACATTGGCTCCCGTCCAGCCTGGGCCAGGGCCAAGGCAGCGGGGGCCGTTCCCTCACTGTTTCCAGGATGGCTTCGCGGGCCACATGAAACCACTTCACGGGCCGCATCCGGCCCCCGGGCCTTGTGTTTGACATGTCTGTACTACACAAATGCTTCATTCAAGAGGGACATATGGAATGAGTACACAAACATCTCGGACTCGTGAGTTGGAGGAGCATCTGTCTGGAAGTACTTTTCTTTTTTAAAAAAAATGTTGTCCAATTAAAACTATGTGTCATTTTTAGGAAACTGACCTCCAATTTATTTGGTCTTTCAAGGCTAGGAAGCTTTTGCCATTTCTCCACTGAGGTTTCCATAAACACACAACATATTAATTTTTGCAGTTTTCAAAGTAACAATTTTCTAGTAAGCTTCAATCAGATGCTAACTATATATACTGTATAAATATAAAAAGGAAACAACCCTCCCCCATCCAGTTGTCTTCTGACAAAGATGAGCTGATCGAGATGTTTATTCTTGAGTTGAGGAGGGTTATGAGGGCTTTGCCTTTCTCATTATCCAGGATCTTTAATTAGAGTCCCTCTCCCAGCAAAGGGTCAAATCTGCTTCCTGTGCAATGAAAACAGCCAGTAAAAAGGAGAATTAGCAGAATACTCTGCATTGGCTAAATTTAGAAAAGGCAAATTCTGGGCTATGCTCCATTTTCTTTCAAAGAGTTATTTGGGCTATCCACAATTTTGAAAATGCAGGGATGTTGCAATATCACCTTTATTCAGGACAGAGAAGATTGATTTCTTTTTAATTGTGGCATATTTTATTGTTTTTCGGTTCCTGATGTGGTTAAAGAAAAGTAGATGCTGCCATAGTTTAGGAGATGCAGTGACCGAGAGGATAGGCTCCACCTGGGTGCTTCCCATATTCTTTGCCGAAGAAGGAAAAACCTTTGAAATGCAACACAATCCGTTCTAGACTAAGAGGTTCATGAATTAAATGCTGAGCAGGGTTTCTGCCTCCTCCAAAAAACTCGGAGTACAACTGCACGTCCAGATTTGATTTCAGGTATTTTATCTATCTCTTTCACATAGATCTGACAACAACCCTCATAATACTTGACAAATTTCTGGGTAGGCTGGCTGAGAGTTGCTGTCCAAAACATCTGGAGGACATTGAATTGTTGAACTCTTCAGTAGATGATGCAGAATGAGGGAGACCCACTACTCATTTGACTCAGAAAAAAAATGCTTTCTCCTTAGATTTCTTTCTTTCTTTTAGCCTGGTGATGCAAAAAAAATATTGATTTCCTTTTTAAGCTGCTCTCATTTAAAGGAAAATTTTGCATTTGGATTTTTTTTCAGAGAAGAGGAGAATTTGGATGTAATTTACATGGGTGTGGTGTGGTATTCTTGCATGTCACCTATTGAGTTAGCAAATGGCGAAGAAATGGGTATGAAAAGCTTATTTTCCCAGTGAGATATCCCACAACTGGCCATTAGCAACCTCCCTGGCCTCTGCCATTTTAGTCACTCCAAGGGAAGACCCCATGGGGGAATTTCTCCCATTGGATTTTTCAGGTTAAGAAGTGTGAGCAGCCAAAAAAGCTCCAGAATGATGTCTACCTGAAGATGACCCTAGCAACTGTAACCCCAGCTACCTTCAAAAACAGAACAACATTCCACCAAGGGAAGTAAGAAAGGGATTTCTAACCACCTGAGAATAGAGTCTTAAAATAAACCTCTTTTGCTGGAGGAAAAGACTTTGGAACACTTCCAGGGTAGATGCCTATCTGGCACAGAGTTTTTAGGCCATCCACAACAATGACATCAGAAAGTAAAATCTCCTTTGAGCTGCACTAAATTCTTGGTGAATTCATGGACATGTGCCTGTAATCTCCCCATTCGAGTATTAACATCATCTTAGTTTTTTGGGGATCAGCCACGTTGGTTAGCACAACCGTAAAACATGGGGGGAAAAACAGCAGTAGAGAAACACAGTACTAACAGAAGAGAATATTTGTAGCTCAGGGTGGAACTGAGGAATCCTTGGTGCTCTCTGAGCTTTGCGGTTTTCTTGCAGACATTTCATTAACAAACTAGGTAACAACATCAGTGCACAGATGATGCAGAAGTGTATTGATGATGTTACTAGTTTGGTAATGAAACATCTACAAAAAGCCCACCAAGCTCAGAGAACATCAAGGACTCCAACAAAAGCACAATAACACTATTAAAATATTTGATAGCTAACAACAAGGCAGTTTCTGTATGTACTAGAATTTTTGTAAAGAACACCTGATCCTGAAAGGGACACCGGCATGTAACTCTCTGGAGTACCAGAGTATTGAAGTTGCAGTTTCTGGAAGATAGCAGATTGGGGAAATGAGTTATTTTACATTCAACACATCTGGAGAGAATTGAGTTAAGAAAGAGAAAATTTTTAAGTGAAAGGGTTGCTTTGCCACCACTGAATAGAGATTAGTTTTGCCTGGTCTCTTAAAATATGCCAATCTATGCATTATTTGCTTGGTAAATTTAATACACATGGGGAGTATAAGAAAAACAACATCAAAAATAGCTATTTCCCCATCATCCCACCCACCTTTATGCAGGACCAATGAGTCAGTCTCATGAAGCTACTGGTCAACCCGCCATAAAAGTCCAATGAGTCATGCCACAAAAAAAATAAAACAAAAACCAGCTGGAGCTCATGTGGTTTTCATATGTGCTGTTTGAACTTTTTCTAGTTTTAGATCAGACATCTTCAGCTGTTGCTCAGAATAACAGTTTTGGTCTGTTTTTGGTTTTTTCTTTTAAAAAACGTAAAACATAAGCCGTTTCATTTCCACAAGAAGAGGTTAATCATAGCAGACGTCAGATTCAGATAAGTACCCGTCATCTAAACTTGTGTCACATTTTCTCAACAAAGGGAGTCAATTTGAGCAGTCTCACCTCCTGTTCAGAAAAAAAAATTGCTGAGAACTGGATTAAGGGAGAGCAGTTTTGAACCTTCTTCACCAAATAATGATCTGGCTAGCCAGAGATTATGCTACCTATGATCCAATATATACCTAGTGGGAAAATTGTTTCCACATCTGCATCACAGCCTCTGAGCTTAAAGCAACGTTTCTTTGTTTCTGTTCTTAGTTAAACTTAGAGGCACACTTTGTTCTTCTGTTGAAAGAAAAAGAAAGCAATGATAACAACTAAAATATATCTGAATGCAAGAGTCTTTTTGGCAGAGGTTAACAAGCTTTTTCACCATGATGGTGCAATACCGAATGGTGGATGAAGACCACGTATCCCTGTATGCAAATTTACACATCCTTCTCACCAACACCCTCCCCCGTTCACAACCACCCTGCCACTCTTTCCATTTTAATAGGGTAAACCCCATCTCCCCATTTCCCACAAGCCACAAAAAAGTGAGGAACATACATGACAAATCTAAGTGGCCAGACATTTATCTCTCCTGAAAAAAGGGGGAGGGATAGATAGAACTGTGTTAATTTCATGCCTAAATCAAGTCTGGGCTTTAAAGAACAAGGATAGGAAATGTATGCTTTTGAACTTTGATGTTTGAGAATATGTTCCTGAGAATATCACGGATAGCCATGAAAACAAATAAATGGATCACTGAACAAATCAACCCATATGTCTATGGAGATTCTCAGTCATCCAGGTCATGGTTGTCCCAAAGGTGCTTTTTCATTTGACCAGCTGTCTGCAAGGAATCTAAATCCTTCCATTCCCCACCATCCATTCAGAGCTGAAGAAGCTTCATGGATGAGAAGTGAAATGTCGTAAAAAAAACACAAGTTGCCTCCTGAAAAAGGACCTTTGGGAAAACCAACCCAGAGTTCCTATTCAAAGCAGAAATGACCAAGCACAGATTATTATATTTTGGGCAAATCATGTGAAGACCTAGCTGTGAAAGTTGGTAGGAAAGAGAAGGGTGACCAAGCAGCAAGATGAAGCCTGCAGTATCAGTAGATCCACCCCAGTCTGGAAAATTTCCTTAACACTGATGGTGAGGGCACTGCTGGAAAGACAATCATTAATGTGTGTTTATGTTGTGTGGCATGATTTCAAAATCAGAATGTTTTCAAACTGCCACTTTATGAAACTCCAGTGCAGTCTCTTACACCAGATAACTGTTCTCAACAGCACACTTTGTTGTCGCATGATTTTCAGAGGTTGCGCAAGAATGGGGTGTGCTGTCATGCAACCTCTGAAAGTTGTGCGAGAGGCCTGTGCTCTCATGCAGCCCCCCCCCGAGCCTTTGAAAATCGCATGAGAATGGAACATGCTTTTGCGCAGTTTTCAGAGGCTGCAGAAGCCGTGGAAGAGCATTCTCCAAAGTTGCTCTGAGAACAAAGGCCTCGTGCAACCTGGAGCAGCCTTGGGTAGGCTGCAGGGCTCTGTCAGCAGAAAGTGCACACCCCGTGAAGATAAGCAGAACACAGCTTGGGAATTGGCGTGAAGCAGCCTTTTTCAGTAGCAATGGTGGCACTAGGGCTGAAGTTGAGGCCTGGGGCTCTACTTCAGGCCCAGCCTCAGAGCCTGCTCTGGGGAGCCACTGTTCAGGGTGGCCTAGATGAGGGTGGTAGTGAGGGGAAGATAATAATTTCTCTTTTGTTCAAGGTGTGTGTATGAGACACACATACAACAGCAGAGTCAAGTTAGGCATTTTCCAAAATCTTTTGACATGCCAAGACAAAAAGGTTTGCCATCACTGCCCCAGTCAGAAGACCTGCTTCCGAGTGCACCCAGGCGGAGTGTGCAATGAAATTCTCATTCTTGCAAAGTTGTTGTAGTATGTTCCTCTACTAGCCTCCTTCACATCCCTCCTATTAGCCAGCTCTGTGCTTAGTTTTGATTCTATTCAATGAGTATCTGTGTTTCAGCACCTCTCCCCACTGCGACCAAGAGCTCCATTCTCAATATTATCTAAGTATTCACCTTGTTCAAACATGGCCATTGCAGGTGGTGGAAGCGGTATGCTTCCCAGGTATCCCATCTATCATAGATACTGTAAAAATGTAATGTTGAACTGATAAAGCCAATAGAAGGGTTGTGGAGGGTCAGGGCCAAGATCTGGCTAGTGTAGCATTCTGTTTCCACAATATCCAATCAACTGCCCATTAGAACTGATTTAAATTGCAACTGAAGGATTTGTATTTAAGTGACATCTAGGTAGTTGTACTGTTTTCTAACAGTAAGATATTTAAGAAGAGGCATGACAGCCACCTCTCATGGATGGCTAAATTGCTTTTTCTACACATGGCAGAAGGTTGGACCAGATGTTCCTTATGGTCCCTTTTCATTTCTATGAACCCAAAATGTAAAATTCCTTCTCATAATCCCTCCCTAGTAATCGTCATTGATACATATGCTGCCTCAGATGGTAGCAGAACTACTGTAGTAGCCATTGATATTCTCCTCCTTAAGCAAGTAGAATCCACCTGTATATTAGAAGCCGTAACTACCATCTATGTTTGCAGATGCCATAATTTATTTGTTCTATATCTCTCACTATTTATTCTCAGCAGTTGATGTCAGATTCTACTTTTAAGAGAAGGAGAGAAAAAATGTTCTCCCATTCCAATTACTTGACATTTTGGATGCTTCTTTATGGCTTCATCTGACTACTTACNCTACTTACACCTTTAGAGTTACAGGAGGCTCTGTTCTGGAGTCACCAGTCCCATACACAAAAGCCAGAAACATTTTGTGCATTATTTTTCATAAAAGCATTTCTTAAATGATGAGTGGTCAGGAAATCTGGAGAATCAGTAGATCCACCCCACTGCAACTGCAATGTTCATGGATTAGGTTACCTATATACCTTTTATTTTCCTGATGGAAAAGCAGAGGTTAAATTGAATCAGTACAAACCTGAATTGCAGATGGAGGCCTTTGGAGATTCTCAGTCATTCAGGTCATGGTTGCCCCAAAGGTGTTTTTTTTCAAAAGGCAACTGGACTGTCTTAATTTTGCTTGAAGATGTTCCGCTTCTCATTCAAGAAGCTTCTTCAGTTCTGATATGAACTGAAGAAGCTTCTTGTATGAGAAGCAAAACGTCTTCCAAGGAAAAACAAGGAAGTCCAGTTGCCTCCTGAAAAAGCACCTTTGGGTCCAGATGAAAGCTTTCACACAGGTATTGTGCCACAACGGTTGTAACAGAATGGAAGGACACACACTTTATAAACTAAGGATCCCAGGTTATACAACACATTTATTCATGTTTAACAACTATAATTTATTTTACTCAATTATTTTCTGGATTCAAATGACATACTGAGCCACAAATTAACTCCATCAGCTGGGTTAATACATACTAGGCTAAATGAATTTGGCTAATTAATGTTCATTGCATGGGGCAAAATCAGCCACTTTTACTAACAAGGCAGACAAAGAATTTTTCACCTGATAATCAGTATAGAGACATCCAATTCTGTTATTGTTTATCTGAACCATGGTTTATGGTGAGAATAATGAAATTTCCTTGGTTTGCATGTATCCTGAGCCAAAATAGTAGTTAACCACATTTTGGCCTGGTGTATTATGTGAATCTGTATGTCCTTAACATCTGGCTTTATGTGTATTTGATCCTATCACATTTGTTGTCTCTTCAACCTCTGCCTGCAGTTTCTTATGTAGTGATCACAGTGAGGAACTATCCTGTTTTGGTTAGCAGCATTGTTTAATTCAGGAGTGTCAAACTTGCCACGTCACGTGATGTATCATGACGTATCGTGACTCTTTTCCCCTTGCCGGAGCTGGGGTGGGCACGACTTCCGAGTGACGCATCTGGCCCGTGGACTAACAGTTTGACACCCTGGCTTAATTACTCAGCTAATCATTTCATTGGAAACTGCTGATTTGATGGCCTATACAAAGATCAAGGTAATACACCAGCACAGTGAAAGGAAGGCAGTTGAAACAGCTGAAGTCAATGCTGGGAATTAGATACAAGAAGGAAAACAGGTCAGCCAAAGGCCATGGGAAGAAGGACAAGGCCTTTAAGAAACAATAATCTTGGTTCCAGCGGACAGTAAAGAATGCATGAAAAGGATTACCTCATCTCCCAGTCCAAACACACATATATTTGCTTTTAGAAAACTTAAAGATTGGTTTATTCTACCAAACATTCAAGGTGTGCTCCACAGCTCCCTTACTCTTAACCCAAGTCTGTCCACCCACAGGGAACAAGGGACACAACATTTAGAAAGCTGCTGGACATCCATGACTTTGGTACTAATTCTGGGGATTAGAAGAACAGAAGGAAAGTTTTGTTTAACCAGATCAAATGCCTATTTGGTTGCACATCCTGTTTCCCACAGTGGTCAACTAGATGCTTCTGGAAGTTAATAAGCAGGCTGGGAATACAGCTCTACATCCCCCTGCTTATGTCCTTCTGTGATTGGAATTCAGATAAATACTGGCTATATTCATGGTTGGCTTAATCATGATTTATTACTAACTAGATTTCAGTAAAGGAAGCAGATTTCATGCTGTACAGAAAGCAAGAAAGCATAACTGGTGCCCTTTATATTAATGCAGTTCCTCATAGGACTGGTTGACTTGATTTAGCTTTCCTTTGATATACAGGGATTCCCATGAAAACAATTGTTGGAGGTGAGTACCATTTTTATGCAATAGCCTCAAAAGAAAAATGGGCGGATATGCTTTCATGAAACTTTACCTCAAACATGGTGCTTTCACATAGATAATTCTAGAACATTTGAACGCAACCTTTGTTTTTAATGTCAGTCCCCCGCTTACTGGTTACCTTATTACATCCTTTTAGAACAGTGCTTCTCAAGCTCAGCAACATTAAACATTAACAGTATTCCCCAGCCAATTCCAATTCTGGGAGTTGAAGATCACACAACCTAAAATTGCTGAGACTGAGAAACACTGTTTTAGAACTCTTTTAATCATACTTAAAAACTGAACGTGAAATTGATTTTTGTGTGTTGTGTCATTTACAATCATCTGAGCAATGCTAAGAGTAAAAAAAAAAAAAGCACTGACAGAAGCCTCCAGTGGTCCCATTACTCACCCAATTCTGTATGGAGGAGATATAACTTACTCTTTTCAACTCCCTCCCCATAAATAAATTCTGGCATTTAGTAATTTTAAAAACAACCAGTTAGGCTGAAATTGGTGATATGTTTCTCCTGATAGATATTTTGCAAGATTATAGTGGAGTATGATGCAAAAAAAACCCCAAGACAAATTTTCATATAATTTTTCAGTTATTATTATACTACACTGTTACTCAGGGCTTTCAGATTAATAAGAGACAGACCTTGTTTGTTTGGTAAACTACATACCATGTCACACAGGAAAAAAAATCCTTTAGTAGAATTGATCTCTATAATAGAGCTCTTTGATTTCATTACTCCTGCAAATCAGGGCTGCAGAGACAATGTTTAGCTCTAAACATTTATAGTCTGGTTTGCAGAACAGGTCAACTTATCTCCCAAATATAATTACCATTGACTTTGGACCATTTATGACTGACTAAAGCTAGCAAATCTTATTATGGCTAAAAGATTATGATTTTAATAAGGAAATGAAGCAGAAGCTATTTTTTGTGAAATAAATGAATGGAAGTGTGTGTGTCTCCCTGTGTATATTTACTTATTTATTCCTGGATTTTTTCTGGAATGCAAAACCCAATAAAATGCTGATCTGCTGGAAAGAAGTTGCAGTTTTCAGAACGTGTTTTTCCTTCCCCAGAATTATATCCAAGGAAAAGAAGAGTCTTGAATCTATTTGGATTTGGCTTGGGATGAATGGGAAGGAGAACAAGTTTGCATTTTGTCAAGGTCTATGTGACTTTCCTTTTTGAAAGTGGTGATGGAATATATTTAATATTAAATAAACTAAAGAATGGGCTTCCTCACAAATGATTTTTTAATCAAAGTAAGCATTTCTTTCCTGAATCCAGACTGCTGCTGAATATTCATAATGGACAAATGGTAATCCTGATTATCATGACCTGGTTAAATTATTCCACAGTGGAGCAAGATTAATGTCTCTTTGCTCCCCAGTTTACCAGTCTGACTGTGTGTGGCTGTGTCTCACACTCTAACCCTCCCACTACTTATGAAATTCCTGAGGCTCCTAGATCTTTCTACAGAGAACAGGTGACCCTCCAACCTTAGCCTCAAATTCCTACCCTTCCCTGCTTTAGTGTATGAATGCTATGCCAGGCACGAGTTAATATCTTAATAATGCCACATTCAATTCTAGCATTCCACATATACCAGCTGAATTCATATGAACAATATGTTGGTGAATTTTTTATTGACTACAACAAAAAACTGAAACAAAGACTAAATGTTAAATAAAAGATCCAACCTTTATTTAAAATACAATGCATTTGTACATACGGTATGTCTTGGAGTACTGAAGACAACACTGATTTTATCTCTTGGTGTCGGGTGGGTTGGGGGATCCCTGGGGGGAGTAACAGTTAATCTTAAAGTGAGACACACACACACCCTTCCCAAGACTCAGGCAACAAAGTAAATTGTTGTTAAGGGCTTTGTGGCACAGCTGTAACAAAATCAGGAACTTAACTTACATTAAAAATATACTGTAAGGCCAATATAGTTGATACTATTGCGATTCCTCCTACTTTGGCTTGTGAGGCTAGCTTTAAAAGAAAAACCTGTACACATTTATAAAATTTGTGTTTTTCTTTTTACATTAGTTACATAAAACAAAACAAAAAAAATCTTATACTTCATAGACCTTTACTTCATATCGTTATGAAAAGTTTTTGCATATCATCTTAGGTAAAGAGTGGCTATGCTGGTGAATACTAAAGGTGTTTTTAATACAATATAGTGTTAAAAAATACAGAGGACAAGAAAGAGCACAGAAATGATTATCAAAGGGGAAAACAGATACATTTGGAACCAAATTTGCCAGTATTTGTCAAGGCCACTCAGGCTAGTTTTCACAAAAACCTTCAGGCTCCTGTAACAGACCCCAATTATGTCTTAAGAACTCAGGTTGGTGCTTCCAGATGTCCTGGGCATCAACTCCCAATACCCAAATCAGAATGCTTGGAATTCTGGAACAGAACATCTGAGGAACAGCAACATGAGAAAGGCTAATGTAGTGTGAAAAAACATACGGGATAAAGGACACAGTCCACCAAGCACCATGATGCACAGGAGAGCCCAGGCACAAACCCCACTAAAATGTATGGGGAAGAAGGGGAGGGAGGGAGGGAGGGAGAGAGAGAGAGAGAGAGAGGGAAAGAAGAAAGAAAGAAAGAGAAAAAGAAGAGAAAGAAAGAAAGAAGAGAAAGAAAGTGAAAGAAAGAAAGAACCTTCCTGAATTGCAGAGAGAGAGGGAAGGAGGGAGGGAGAGAGAGAGAGGGAGAGAGAGAGAGAGAGAGAGAGAAAGAAGAAAGAGAAAAAGAAGAGAAAGAAAGAAAGAAAGAAAGAAAGAAAGAAAGAAAGAAGAGAAAGAAGGTGAAAAAAAGAACCTTCCTGAATTGCACTCCAAAAATTCTGCCTTAAAACATAGGAAGGAAGAACACATAATGTCAATTTTACAATATATATATAAAACCTCATAAAACATGCATTAAACATGATAAATACACTTCATATAGATTAGGCCCTGGTATCTAAATAGATAAATGGCTTTAGAGTTTTAATTTTGTTTTAAAAATGATTTGGTTAGCTTACATTTGTCAGAAATTGACCTGATCAGCCCCTCATTTTGCTGAGAGAGGGGAAAGAGGCACAAACTTAGGCATGGCATGAGCTGTGTTTTGGTTTTGCGTAGCAGATTAACGGAAGCGCTATTTAGCGCAGGTAAAAAATTATCTGCTAATGCAAGTTTCCATATTAAAAAAGAAAAGATACACTTCAAGCTTAATTTGATTAAGCAGCATATTTCCAAGAACAGCTTTTGAGTTAAATATTAATATCACCATTTAGTTTATGTCAGTAGAAGAGGCAGTCTCGTCCAACTCACACCCAGCCGCTGGTCAGCTTGTAGAACATCTCTTCATCTAAGCTTTCGTTCTGATCTTTTGCACGGGTTGACAGGAAAATGTAGCCCCCGATAAACTCATGCACCACTTTGCAATCCACTTCGGTGCAGATGAAAGATACTCGGACCTCATCTGCAAATTCTACAGTCACCTATAAGTGCAAGAAATCCAGCAAATGTTTTATAAAGCTTCATACTGTCACTAAGCTCACATTGAGATAAGAATAAATATACAATAAATATAAACTCAAAGCAACTTTTGTGGCTGTTATTCCATTCTGTTCTTGCCTAACCTGAGGAAGCAGACTGGGGTTGGTATGTGCAACTATCAATATTTGCCAAGACATTTGAACTATGAAATTACAGTTAATATTAATTCATGTCCATTGTATATAAATCAGATCAGGGCACTGAACGATGAATGGAAGTGGGTGCTAACAAAGCCTGCTCAGTTTGAAAGGTTTGGCAAATTGGGGTGTGAGAGTGCTGTTGTATAAGAAGGGGCGTGTCCACAGAAGATTGAGATGTAAAACCTGAAAGGGGACCTTATTGTCTTCTGATAACCAGAGCAAGAATAAAAGTTAAGAAAGTTTAACAGTAGGGGAAACTGCAGCTAGTGAAACCTAGCAATCAAAAAGAAAATCCTTGCTTTGAAACCGACTTTTAGGTCCAGCCACTTACATTAGTAAGATATGTTAAATGGTATGTTCAACATTTGAAATGCTAAATGCTACTATGTTATAGCTGAACTTAGTCTCCTGGATTCCACAAGCTACTGTAAATTATAGGATCAGACCGATTTCTCTGAGAGGCAATTCATTTGACTATATCTTTTCTTATGATTACTGAGCTGGAAGGATTTTGAGGAGCTTTATATTTCATTATTTAGCTTTCTTATCAAGGGAACACATCCTTCAACAAGACACAAACTGATTAAATGATCAGATCATCAGCTACTAAGTTCTGTTTTCAGCGAGTCACATGAATTCTTCCATCTACCAAGTTCTGGATTTCCAAAATGTTATGTAAGAGTGTGATATAAGGTCTTTCTCTACTTAGAACAACACTGCTTTTTGTGAGTTGAGAAAGATCGGGATGTTATGCTCTTCTTCCCATTTCTTTCTTAATAATGAAACAAAGGCCCACAGTCAGCTTCATAATTGAGAGGGGTTACTAACAGATAAGAGGTTGCTGTGGCTTTTTTTAAAAAACAAAAACAAAAACAAATATCCAAGAAATAAAAGTAAAGACACCACCAAAGCCTGAAAGCAGAAATACTATATCATACCTTAAACAACTTAAACCAAAAATGCCAGTTAACTGAAACTGAGAATAACTCAGATTTCAGCATGCCTAGAAAACTTTGTGGGAAAGGTCTTGCTTACCATTTTGATTTCCCAATTCACATTCCACTGCTTCATGTTGCTGAACCGCCATGTCTTGATGGCATCACTGGTGCTAGCATCCATCCGTATCAGTCGGTTGTAGGCAATTCCAATAAGTTCTTCCTTCTTACCACCTTGGAACCTGCATTTTTTGCATGTTAGAAGGAACATTTTCAGCAATGTTTTATTCAAGTCCCTAAATGATAAGGCATTCAAGAATAATTGGCCTTCTGAGACATTATTTCCTTGGGTGTGCATTCACATGACCTTGCATGATTGTAACAGGGATAAGCCTTAAGCAAACTTCCTACTTGCCTTTTATTATTCAGTTTCCATACAACTAGTTCTACCTTGCTTCTGCATTAATGTTAACAGGACTTATCAATCAGCCTCATACAGAGGTATTAAGGAATCCTTGCTTTATAGTATATCAAACCAAGATGTTTGTTTTTTAAAACTATTTTCTGTCAGGCCCAGATGTAACAAGTAAGCTCCTGTATAGTTAGACACTTGGGGAATTTTTAAACCTTTGAATTTAGATCTTGCATATACTAGCTATCTCAGAAAGCCATGTTTGCATTTGAAAACTGGCTCTCTATAAGATTATTCAGATCATCTCCTAGATTGCTTTTTATTTTAGTAATTCTTGTAATAAACCATTTATGAATTATTTTTAGTTTTTTTAAGAAGATAAAAATGTAATGTTTTCCCCTGTATTCAAATTCGAGTAGTAAAGAACCCTTTATCTGCTGTGCAAAATTCAATACCTAGGCACTCAATTCAATACTTGGGTTAGCCGTCATAACCCAAGGAGTCTCAGCCTTTAGTAATTGCCCACAAAAAAATGATAGCACAGACATTGACACATGGAATTTTGGCTGGACATTTATGTAACCACAGACCTTGCAATAAAGTGTGTAATGCCGAATTCTGGTAAAGACTGCCAAGCTTGAATAAATCTCATTTTGGCTTCAATGAGGCTCATCTGAGCGACATTCTGATGGGCCTCTAAGATCCGGGCAGTGATCTGTAAGGGTGACACAGAAATGCTTGAGGCAACTCATCTGAATTTCAGATACAATTTATAAAGAATGGGAAGGGAGGCAGAATGAAGGGAGAGTAGTACCAAGAGAAAAACAAAAGAAATGAGGAAGAAGAGGTGATTCAATACTAATCAGTTTCCCTCCCCCACCTAACTTTAACCTGTGAAACACCTTTTCTATATTCTGTTTACTGTCATTTTAATACTAACTGGAGAACATGTGTAATTACATGTGTAATTCCTAAACCTGGGGCTTATCTCATGTTCCTTAAACATGGGATGTTTAGAGGAATAGAAGTACATCGATATATTACGTGAAATGGGAGGAAGAGGCTTTATGGGATGGAGAACTATCTGGGATTATACAAGTTCAGTTTCTCTTCCCTCTAATGAAGAATTGGCCTTAATGTACAAAGATACTAGAGTAAACTACAAAGATCAGGTATTTGCAGGGTTAAAACTACAAAAATGGCATGGTAGTTAAAAGATAAATAATGCATTCCGTATAGAAAGCAAAACAACACATCTTTTTATAACAAATGTGGCAAGAGTTTGGCTCCCTGAGAGCTATTTAAAGTATCAGGAAAGCAAATTATTTTCTCCCCACTTGAATTCAGAAGAAATAACTGTGTGCATATACATGTGTGTTTCTGGATTCAAACAGAAACCTTGGGCAAATGTACTCATATGCTGTTCCTTTTCCTTTTCCCCATAACTGTGTTTGCATCATACTCTGAATCACAAATAGCCAGATAGTGTAATCTAGCATGTGGTTAATCATGCAAACCAAGAAAATTAGACGTTAGGTAACTCATGATTATGAGTTCATTGAAAATGTAGCATATGCCAACACAGTCTTTGATTCTTCCTCCTGTCCATTCCTTTTTATCCTTTCTGTCCATATCCATAAAAAGCCAATCATGTCAATACCAGCCCCCAAACAAATGCAAAACGCATTGGAAGAACATGTTTGTTCTGACAGGTGGATAAATGGGTCGATGGGTATGTATAGAAAGAAAACAAAATCCCATTTTCATCCTCACTCTACTCTTTATTCGTTCAAAAGGGTATTAATGCACTGAACAAGTTTTCACTCACCTACAAAAAATAGCAAAAACGTTCTAACAAGTGTGACCTGGCAAAGAACCTTCCTTTCCAGCAATAATTATTACAGAAGTTGGGTTTGGATGCTTTGCTCAAAACTGGGCTTTCAATCCTGAGGAATCTGGGATTTGCTCATTGTCTGCCTCCTGCCTTCTTGGATCCAAGTAGGAAAAGGTTGGCTTCATCTTCTCTAATTAGAACTCGTCCTATTCTAACTCTCTCCTGCCATCTGCATCTCTGGTTACCATAAAGCAAGATATAGATGGGCATGCATTTACCACATGATAATCTACTATGGCTGCACATGTTTGATTCCTCACCTCAAAAATGTTATTTTTTCTCTTCCTCTGTGATGATGTTCACTCTTTTTTAAAAAAAAATAGTCTATAAATGAATAATTTATTTATTTCTCATTGATTCCATCACTTAGGTTAAGACTTTAAAATTTAATGTAGATTAAAAATGGTAAAAGCACAGAAGAAACCGTGGGAGATATATGTACTACAGAAATAGAAATGGCTGCAAGTTATAGTTAGCTCCTTTTAGGTCTTCTGAACTTAAAACAGTTGCACTATAACTGTCCACTTTTCATTGAACTGCTCAGCTAGAATACTGTATAAAAATACAGCAGCCTCTTTCCATCAGTCTAAAGTTCTGTCTAGTTGAGTATCTTGTTCTCAGCATCAACTAACCAGATTAGTGTAAATAAGTCACATAAGAAGAATATGATAGCCACAAACCTGTTCTTCACCAGTTATTACTTAGAACTATGCTACCTCTGACTTGAACAGAATTTGTTTGTCAGATAGCACTTACATACAGTTAATAATTTTATGCCCATTATCACATCTTGCACTAGGATTTCTAAAAGTAAATAATGCAATATGTGAAGAAATTTATACAAGGGTGCAGAAAGAAGTTGAGACAAGAAGGCAACAAAACAAAAGGTGCATCACATAAAAAACACAGCACGCTTCTGTCACAGAAGAAAAGATTAGTAGAATTGTTCAAGGAAACCAGATAATTCCATTAAGTCTTATTTACAACATTACTGCCCAATATTACTCCAAAATACAATACTTAGAGCTCAAGACATATTTTGTTTCTTGATATGCATCTCTACAAGGTTATATTAATAAAACAGCAAAGTCTTCATGCTTGTTTATTTTAGGTTTACTGTCACTTACCAAGTCTCTTATATAGCCTGGCTGCAGAGGACAAATGCGAAGAAAAGAAAAGAAAGCAGAGAAAAAAAAAAGCAATCAGAAAAATGGCATTAAAGCAAAGGAAGGAAAATGTGCAAATTATCAACAGTGAAACCAATTTTTAAAAAATCCCCAAACTTTCATGGGGAGAAAAAGTAGCAAGAAATGAATATGAAAATGGAAAAAACATGTGGGGGAGGGGGAAGCAAAAAGAAGCATAGCAAGATGCTAATTCCAGGTATGCTTCCCTAACTCAATTCCTCCGGGACCAGTGTTTCTCAACCATGGCTACTTGAAGATGGGTGGACTCTAATTCCCAGAATTCCCCAGCTAGCAGGGCTGGCTGGGGAATTCTGGGAACTGAAGTTCACCCAATCTTCAAGTGGCCAAGGTTGAGAAACAGTACTCCAGACAATTTGAACTACATTTCTCATAATTTCCAGGCAGCATGACTATGATGGTTCTTGATGGTAAGAAATGTTGTCTAAAACTTCTAGATCCCATGAAGTTGGGGAAGCTGCCCTTGAGTATCTGAAAGCAATTTGAGTCTCTCTCCATGGAAAACTGACAGCCTCTTAGTGCTTATCCTGGTTAACTTTATTGTTCAAATTGAAATACAACAATAAGGTAGCATGGACTGCCCTCAAACCAGAAGAAAATAAATTTCAGTTGAACTGTATTGCCTATCGGTTATTTCCTGGTTAATATAACACATATTTCTGGATGAACCAAAGTTCAGACAAAAAAAAATTCATAATCAAAGTACAACCTCTAAGCATTTCCAGATAGTAGCCATGTGGGTCTGTTACAGGAAGAGACACTGAAAGTTTTGCAGCACTGGGCTACAGAGCCTCTTAACAATTATATAAAGCATCATGTACAATATATTGATGGTACTATGCCCCAAAAAGAGGGAGGGTGAATAACAAAAGTTGTGAAGAGACATACTTTCGTTATGGACAGTAACCCCAAAATGGATTGAAATTGGGAAATCAGAGCAAAATTGAATGCAAACAATTATGTTATAGCTTAAATTTATATAAGAATCACTATATTTGTTACAGGTAGTCCTTGACTTATAACAGGCATGTCAAACTGCCGGCCTGCGGGCCAGGTGCATCATATTGAAACCGTGCCCACCCCATTGCCGGCAATGGGGGAAAAAAGTCACAATACGCCGTGTGACGTCACGTGACGTCATGAGTTTGACATGCTTGACTTATAATCATTCGTTTAGTGACCATTAAGCACTGAAAAAAGTTACTTATGACTGTTTTTTACACTTACAACTGTTGTAGCATAACTGTAGTCATGTGATCAAAATTCGGGTGCTTAGCAACAGGCATGTATTTATGATAGCTGCACTGTCCCAGAGTCATGCGATCACCATTTGTAACCTTCTCAGCCGGATTCTGACAAGCCAAAATCAATGGGGGAAACTAGAGTGCTTAATGACCACATAATTCACTTTAGAAACCCCAGGGATTCAGTTAACCACTGTGGCAAGAAAGGTCATAAAATAGGGCAAAACTCACTTAACGAATGTCTCGCTTAGCAACATAAATTTTAGGGCTCAATTGCGATCATGGGTTGAAGATTACCTTTATTCAGACTGTAATAGAAACAATAACAGAAGTTTCTTGGCTCAGAATAGGCCAGAGCTCATTAAAAAGGCTCATCTTTTATTGGTCCTTCTGTTTTTATATCAATGGGCTGCTAGTTTGGGAGCAGCAACATTGTCTCCTGCTTCTGAACGTTCCCTGCATTCTACAAATTCCACAAAAGCAGATTTCCTTCATACCATCACACTGCCCCCGTGCCACGTGCCTGTGCAGGAATAACACTGCCTTGGCACACCCTCCCCGTTTTTCTTAAAGGAGGTAAATAAACACTTCATATTAAATACCCACGCACATGCACATACGCAAAAAGTACATGTGCAATTGCCGCAGTAATGAGCACATATTTTAGTAGGTGAATCAGATTGATCCTTATAAGGGAACACGCTATAACCATCAGTAAAATTATTTTGACCACAAAGTTAATGTAAGAAATAAAAATTATTGTATTCAAGACAATATTGTTGGCAATATTGTATTCAAGAAAACAACATTGGTTATTTTCAGGAGATTATTACAAACTGAGCTGAATTAAACCCAGCCCACTTATTCCACTAGGTTTTTGTTTTAATGCCTAAATCTATTGGTGCAACATTTAATTACATTTTTACTTTTGGCCAGATGGTTCCATTTCTTTTTTAAAATGCAAGCACTGCATTGCACACTGATATGACAATTTCAGGTCATAAATAAAACATGTAACTGTTCTTAAAATAACTTCAGTCAGCAAGTTAGCGAATTAGGTCATAAAGAAGTCTGGGAGAAAAAGAATCCCAAGGAGAACTATTCACTTTATTCTTCAAATAATTGATCCAAGATCAAAGTTCACATTTGACACAACCTCAGGCCTCAGAAGTCCTGCCTGCTCTCCAAATCTCTTACAAGATTGGCAGATCTTGTAGCTGAAGATACTTGTATAATCTCAGGATGAGACTGTGCGGCCTCACGTGATTTTGTCATTTAATGGTGCTTAATGTCCCTCTCTGAGGCAAATGGACATTCAAAAAATGTGAAAAATAAAGTAACTGGATACTCCACTACTGAACCGTGATACAAGCAAAGCTTCTCACAATGAGTTATTCCACAAGTAGGAAAGAAGAAAGATTCCTTAAGATTTCATCAACAAATCTGTATTTGGAAGAGCAAAGGAAAAAAAAACTGTAGTCTAATATATTGCCTTTTATTGCTGATTTTTCATTTCAACCACCTTTCATTGATTCCCCCCCCCCCCAAAACACTGATATTTACCAATTGTGTAAAGTATAATTCTCATACCTGGAACATATATGGAGTTTCAAATATAGCAGGAAAGTCACCTAACAAATGACAACTTTGTGTTTCATGTTAAAGAACCCTGAAGGACTGTCTTGTACTGTATATGGAATTGTTTTGTGAATCAGCTTGAACCAAAAAAGAAGGGCTGTTGTGAGGATCAGAGCAGAGTTGTTCAGAATTTTTTCAGACCGGATGAAAAATAAATTACAAGCAAGTAGGTTTTGGTTGAACATCAGGAAGTATTTCCTAATAGTACAATGGACAGACTGTATAAGGAGATGATGGGTTCTCCTTTGTTGGGGGCCTTTAAATAGAGGCTGGATGGGGGTCTGTCAGAGATGCTGTGGATTCCTCTGCTCCGAAGGGACTGGAACAGATTATCTCCAAGATACCTTGAAGCCCAGTGTTTCTCAGATTCAGCAACTTTAAGATATATGGACTTCAACTCCCCAGAATGCTGGCTGGGGAATTCTGGGAATTGAAGTCCATACATCTTAAAAGTTGCTGAGGTTTAGAAACACTCTTCTAACCCATTCTATGTTTCTGTTAAGATTGAAAATTCAGCCAAATTAATTAGCTTGAATTTAATATATGACTAAGAGTTATTAGGAAATGCAAAGCATGCTAGCAAAGCAATATTTTTCAAATATACGGTGTTAAATAAAACTCTCCAGGCTTCCAGACAAACTTCCAAGCCCACTCCTCCATCCCAACATTGCTCATCAGTTAAAGAATCTGTATTCTGTATTCAAGGGAGCAGACCCTCTCCGGTTCCTATGGCTTGCAAATACAGGTCACTCTCAGGAGAAAAATGAAGCAGTGGCAGCTTGGGACAATCGCTTAGTGACAGAGCAGTACCAGGCAAGTCATTTCAGTTTTAGGAACAACAGATTTGGATTGTAAAACTCCAGGTGATTACTAGATGGCAGGAAAGAGTTGAAACTGATTGCATCTTCTTGCTACAAAATTGGCTGCTGTGTTCCCTGAAGCCAGTTTTTTTGCCTGATGCTTTATCCTGTTTCGTCATGCCAACTAATATGGGTGCAATGAGCAATGGGTCCATGACTAGATGATACCGCATTTCCCCGAAAATAAGACCCAGTCTTACATTTTTTGGCACCAAAAAAGTACATTAGGGCTTATTTTCGGGGAATGTCTTATTTTTTTTAGGGTGGACCTGCCCCATGCACCCCACATCTGCTTACTTCAGGGCCCCCGCACCCAGGCCATGCCCCGCTCAGTTATCTCCTCCGCTTCTTCCTTTTCACCCTCCTCCCGAGTCGGACTGCCATGCTACGGAGGATGGGCCTTACCTAGTCCCCCTCTGCTGTTTCGGAGCCGCATTTGCCACTGGAGGGGCTTTCTTCGGTCCCCACCGACCCCACTTCACCCTGCAGATCACCTGCCTGGCAGCAGCCGCCTCCCCCTTCTCCTCCACCAACTCTCCTGTGGCTTGTGTCATGACCGGGAATGCAAGCCTCCCTTGCTGCCTTCCTCCGCCAGCCCTAGTATCCCTCCACCAGCCCTCCATCGCCGCCACCACACTTTCTTGCCGCCCTCCATCTCCCTTTTCTGTTCTGGAAATGGCAGCCCTGTTTTCTGCCACTTTCCTCCTGGCAGAAGGGAGGAAAGGAAGGACGCTTCGCATGGAAGGACGCTACGATAAGCTCCAGGAAACCTGCGCCAGCTGGAGCTGGGCAAGGAAGGCCAGGCTCCCCTTCCCCGATGGTTCTGCAAAGCCCTTGAGGAGCGGCAGAGCCTTTTGCGGTCACTCCCCCCTGGGTCCAAAATGGTGGAGGGGGAACGGGTAAGGCCCATCCTCCATAGCATGGCAGTCCGGCTCAGGAGGTAAATGGGTACGGGGCACGTGGGGCAGCTCCACCCCCCATCCCAGCTTGATTTTTACGCCTGTGCCTCGCCCCACCTCTTGCAACCAGAGGGCGGGGTCTAAACTAGGGCTTCTTTTTGGGGTAGGGCTTATATTAGGTGCACACGTAAAAATCAGGCTAGGGCTTATTTTCGGGATAGGGCTTATTTTTGGGAAAACATGGTAGTTAAAACGAACAAATACCAGACTGAAGGTGCAACCAGGGTCCCGAGGTACCCTCTACCTGACTTGATCCTATTCAACACCACAGTAGAAAAATCAATGTAAATAGTGCCTGAACTTACAGTAGCCCATAAAGGATTCTTACCCCAATAGGATTATAAAAATTCTAAAACAGCAAGGAAATAATCAATAATCATTGTATAATTGTTGTAACATGAGTTCATAGCTCAAAACTCCGAAGACAAGCAGGATGTCATTTTGATAGCATTCATTTCATTCTTTTAATATATTTACTAGCTATTTATTAAGGCCATGCACTTTTAAAAGGACTTACCATATGAAAACAATACAAAGTAGTTTCAGAAATTAAAATGCATCTTTTTAGAAATCAACCATAATTAAAAATTTAAGGATACAAAAGGAAAAGCCAGAATTGTGTTTCTACCAAAACGAAGAGCTAACAAATTTGTTTTTTTAAAGTCCTCACAGAAGTGTCCTGAAATGGAGAAATCCCCTTAGATATGGTTCAGTTCTGGAATTCGTCAATAAGCCTATCTTCAGAATGTGATCTTAAAGCACTAATGATTCACAAATTCTTAACATAATTTGGGGCAAAATTTAAAGACCAAAACGAATACTTTCAATTGAGTTCCAAAATGTACTGATAGCCAGTGCAATACAAATTAGTGTAATTATGTTCCAGCAAAAATGTAAGATATTCTATAACAAACTAAGATTTCAAGCCATATCCAAAGGTATCCCAACCAGATCACATTATAATAGTCAGAAGATAACTAGGGTGTACGTAACTTCTGGATGGATCAGTAGTCCCCAGCTGAAATACAAACCAAACCTTGCACCCTTGACTACTGCTCTCATCTTGCATTTCCAGACAACAGTAAAACTAGAAAGATTCACTGGGGAAGGATCTGAACCTTCAAAGCGAGTGCAAATTCTTTTCAATACCTAGACCTAGATTTATTCTCCCCCATTCATCCACAAGGCCTCTGAATACCTGCACATTCATGTTTCAAATAAAAGATTCAGTAAAAGATAATCCCAAATGAGTACCTGCTTGTTCTTATACTTCTTCAGGTATCTTGGAGAAACCAAGCATTCTGGATTAATGTCTGTTGTGATCTGCTCAGTAATTATCTGTGGATCTGGGTTCAGATGCTGCATTTTCAGAAAAGACAAGATGTTCTGGACTTCCAAATTATATGAACTGTCTGCCATGGTTTTCCCCTTGGAGGCTAGCCGACATGCTGCCATCCAGTGTGCATATTGTTTTTCCTGCAGTGTAAAAGAAAAAGTAGCACCTGTTATGATGGACTGTTGGCATATTTTATTGTGTCTTCAAGGATACTGGAAAACTCCAGTCCCAAACATGTTAGAAGATGCACAGCCCAATCTTAGACATAGAATACATGTGTCATATAAGTGACTTTAAGATAAAGCATTCATGGCTTTGTGCTTCTTTTTTAAGGCTGACTCCCCCCATCCCCCATAGGTATTTTCAGTTCATGTTTCAAAACTGTTGCACTCAACTATTGATTCTAGCTAATGTAAACACCAAATTTATGCATCTTTTCAACCTTGATTTTGATTAGTACTGCAGATTTAGTATGCATGTGAGTTTAGAATCATGTGATAAAATTCATGGTTCATAGCCATCATGGGCATAAATTACAGTTCAATATGAACATTTTGTATTTTTTGCACAATATTCTTTCAAAAAGTGAAAACTACTAGAGGATTACAAAACTGAAACAATATGTTGCACCATATAATCATAAAAACATTCAATCCCCACCAGTCCTTTTGCTCTGTAATCCCATTCCTCTACTTCTGCTTTCCACTATGGACTTTTGTTGGGGACAACATGGGGATACATGGGAGTATTACTATAGATCACAGGGTCTTTCATGGCATACAGTGCTGGTTGTCACCTTTCAATTTTATATGCTTTGAGTCCAGGATTATGTATTCTCCAACATGACCTTCTGGAGGAGGCTGATCCAAATTCTGCTTTACTCTCACCTTCAGTGGGTGTGGATGTATATCAGGGCCATTGGGGTCAAAGAATGACAGGCAAATATTCATTTAACTAATGATATCTTAATTAGCTTTTGGAATGAAAGCAGGGGCTATCCTTTCTTTGCAGGCAAGCTGCTTTGGAGCAGATGACCATGACCAAAAAGGCCATACTTCTCCTTTCCTCCTGGGAGATCAGGATTTGTCTGAGCCTGCATGTATTAGGCAGGTAGATTCCACCTGGAATTGATGGCTTTGAAGGTAACAATGGCCTGAATCATAAAGGACTTTGTAGATGATGATCAACACCTTGAATTTTGCCATGAAGCAAAGTGGCAACCAGTGCAGCCTTCTGCAATGTAGGTCACTCTGCTGTACAAAATAGTCCTATTAAGCAGGGCAAAATAAAAAGGAAGCAATATATCTGTGAGTCACTACAGTCAGTGCCCAGGAAAGGTCATAGTTGGCAGATCAGACAACATTGGCTAGAGCCGTCACCTGCTGATAAATCAAATATGGTGAGTCCAGAAGGATATCCAGACTGCATACTTGCTCCTTTAAGAAGGTGCTATCTTATCTCAAGCTAAAATCTGAACTGCCTGGAACACATTGCAGAAATTGTGGCTCCATCTATCTGGGGTTCAGTTGGAGCCTGTTCCATCCAATCTCTCATAGCCTCCAGCCCTAGGACAAGATGTCCACTGCATCTCTTTGCAGGGATAGAGTAAACAATTGGATATCATCATCTTACTGATGATACTTCGCCCCAAATTGCTTCATATTAAGATTAAGAAGAATTAAGGTGAGTTTGCTATTAAGGAAAGCAACCTATTTTATTACTGGCCCTGCTTATATTATTAACCAAAATATTCCATACAAGGCTAATTTCGGATATCTCTGGATTCCAGGAAATAATTGATGCACACTTCAGTTCTTGCTGTACAATCAGCTATGACCAATTGACTTGGTTGGCATTTCATATAAACTTACATTATCACAACGGAGCCAAATTTCATTCATGCCCTCAGCAACAGGAATCAGAAGCTTTATGTTAAATTTCTGGCCAGATATGTTGACATCAGGAGTTACCTCACATCCTATAAGAAAAGAAGATGTTATATATTTCATCAATATGAGGATGGGACAAAGGCACATATGGGTAGATTTGTGGCTATTTCTCTTTTTAGACTTGGGTATCTTCCCACCATTTCATTTTAACTAAGAAAAAAAATATATACCTATTAATTTAGTGCTGTTTGTTTTAATAAAAAAACAGCTTTATCAAATCTCCATTGTCTGAATATACAATTTTGTCTTTATCTGTTCAATCAAATTTACAGTATGTAGCTGCCCATTTGACAAGTGACTCTTAATGTTTAGTGAATGAATTGCTCCAAAGTGATCATTTGAAAACTCTTTATAATCCAAATCTATATTTACCCATCATAGTATCACATTTTTTCCTTGATCAGCACAGACATTCACCAAAATCTAAGCACTCAGAAATTCATAAGATATTTGTTCTCTTCACCTATGAAGCAACACAGTATGGAAGATTTTCTATAATCTCACCATAACATGGGAATTGCATAAAAATCTCTCGATTGGAAACATTAGCTTTGTAACAGACTGAAGAGCCCCCAAAGAGGTTCCTGATATAAAATATACCAGGGGTGTCAAACTCAATTTCATTGAGGGCCACATCAGCATTGCGGTTGCCCTCAGGGGGCTGGGTGGGTGTGGCCTACTGGGTGGGCGTGGATGGAGTGGGTGTGGCCTACTGGGTGGGTGTGGCCAGCTGTACATCGTTCACGTCAAGGGTGCCTGTGGGGGCCTGGGCAGGAGTGGGATTGATCTGAGGGTCTCTGGCAGAAGGGGGTGGGACCAGGACAAGTGCCAAGGCATGGTCCACTGGAGGAGCCTCACTGTTCCTCTCAGGCCATGGGGGTGGGGGGCTTATGGAGGTAAGACTGAATGCGTTTCAGCATAGATGGCCATCACAAAATTGTACATTGGCTCCTGGCTGGCCTGGGCCAGTGCCAAGGCAGAGGGGGCCGTTCCCTCACTGTTTCCAGGATGGCTTCGCGGGCCACATGAAACCACTTCGTGGGCCGCATCTGGCCCCCGGGCCTTGTGTTTGACATGTCTGAAATATACTGTAGGACTGGGTGTTTATCAGTCAGATCAGTATTCATTTGACTACTGTCTTAAGTGTTACATAAATGTCATATTGATCATGAATTCTTTATATAATGAATGTGTGCCACTGAAATCCAAAGTGCTTGCAAAGGGAATTTGAATTCTTTGTGCAATAGTTTCATATAAGTGAAGTCCCTGGATAGGGATATTATCTAGCTGATTAGTCTTGTTCACAAGAACCAGTTATTAAATTGTCACCTTCATTACCACTAAGCTAGAAATTCATATTTTTCCTGCTCAAGAGAAGCTGGCTTATCTGGCCAGAGAGGTCTAAGCTTGGCATACAGGACCATGCTTGCATTTTTGAAGCAGCCAGCTTGTCTAGGCAGAGGAGGCCTCCCCTATTTTGGTTTCTCCCACTTTCTGGGTAAAGCATCTTTGGGACAACCATGCCCTGGATGATTGGGAATCTCCGTAGACTTTATGCCCTGATTATTACTTATTTAATACGTTAACATACCAATAATAAATTATTGTTGGAACCAGGAGCTGCCAAATCTAAACAGTACCCCATCACAGATGGGAAGATAAAAACTATTCTATTATTGTTTCATTTGAGGTATTTGTCTACTAAATTTGGGAAATTAAACCAAACAGAAGACAGCACTTTTGAGGGCTACTTAATGGTCATCAGTCAAAGAAAATTAATGGATAATAGAGACACAATGTTCAGAACAGTGATATAAGATTTTTTTAATGCAACCTTCCATAAAGGACAATGATATTTTTTAAAAATAACTCATTTTCTTGGAAACAATTTCAGCCTTATTGCAGCTCTCCCAGCAGAATACTTTTAAAATTCCGTCATCAACAGTTTTGTTAAAAAGCTCCGAAAAAGGTATTCCATGCTTCTTTTCTCCAGTTCATAGTTACAGTCTGAAGTCATCTGGCAGCCTTTCTGTTTCTGCCGTGAAGGCTTTAAAAGCGAATGTCAGTAGTGCCTATTGCACAATCCATTAAACTGGAATAGCTTATTGTGGAATAGAAACAGAGCTGGTAGCCAGAGGAATGTCCTATGCAGCATAAATTCCTTGTCCCCATCGGAATAAAGTTGTGTTGGCACGTGTGTGTGTGCTCAGCACACTAATGCAGAGGGAGGAAAATATATTTTAAAAAGGATGTTCTATTGGGTGATAAAACACTCCTAATTTTTGAGCTAAAGTCGTTTATTTGGTTCCCACTTTCTTTTTATTTGTACTTTATACAGTAT